>NW_027109437.1:659935-662509 GCF_000696795.3 Halyomorpha halys
TAAATATAAATAAATAATAAATAAAATACATTACACACTGAACTAGATAGAAAACGTACCTTTCAGACTACTGGTTTGTGCGATAGTGAACAGTTGACAGAAAGTCAAAGAGAAGTAGTGGGGATTGACGGTTAAAAATTTGAAAATACTTTTTAAAGAAAAATTATTTTTTTATCTTGTTCATTGTATTCCTTTGTTCTTTGTTTTACTCTTATTCTCATTTTTCCATCTTTTAGTGTGTACTGTATTTTATATTTAATATTTTTTAGCCTGTTGAACAGATTCGATACTTAGGACTCCATCTTGACAAGAGACTTACTTGGAATCCACACACAAGACTGAAACAACAAGAAACTGCTCGTAGATTCCGATTGCTACAACACTTACTTGACAAACGCTCTAAACTTCCCATTCACTACAAAAAATTAGTATACACTACAATAATCAGACCAATTTGGGCATATGGAATTGAGCTCTGGGGCTCCACCAAACCATCAAATTCTTCCCGCATCCAATCGTTACAATCCAAAATCCTACGTAAAATCCTTGATGCTCCTTATTACGTTACAAATAAACTCATTCACAAAGACCTTAACATCCCATTCGTTGCAGATTTGACCCAAAACAGATATGCGTCTTTTTATTCCAAACTCCTTAACCATCCTAACCCATTAATTCTTAATATTTGATCCTTAACAATCCCTGATAATCCTCCGAGGCGTCTGAAAAGAAGATGGCCACGAGACCTTCTAGTTTAAATTAATGTTTGAAGTACCACCAATGGGTGGTTTCTTCCCAAGATTTCTAGTGTATATGAAACATACTACATATTTACTTATTGTATTATTTTGTACAGTTGTAAATTACAATAAATAAATAATTAAAATTTTTTTTTTTATATCTGTTATTATTTCCGTTTTCATTAATTTTCTAAAAACTTTCATTATTCATATTTAATTTTACGTTTCACTGTATATTTTTCATTTACTTTGTACATTTATGTTTACATCACTTAAGTGCTTGTATCTTTTTTTAGCCCTGATGAAGCCCTGCAACGTGGGGCGAAACGTTGGTTCATTATAAATGGTTTTAGGACTATTCGAGTTTTTCTTTGACCATCTTCCATTTATTATTACACAAGGTCTGATAAAATGTGTATAATAAATAATTTAAAACTATTTTTTCTTTTAGGCCGCTGTTTAGTAGCGCATTTCTTGTAAAAATTAACAGGACCACGAAGCGCGTTGAATTTCCAAGAAGTGTGGAATTAGATGAGAGTTTCTACTCCGTTAAAAGGGATTTCATTATTTAAAAGTCCGCATACTAAATGTAATTTTTAACAAGTTGCGGCGAGGTCTTTGAGTTCCCTGGAGTGGATATTTTTATTTACACCGAGAATTTTAGCAAAAGGTTTCGGCCGCTGCTTCATAACAGCCTCAGGGGTTCCTAAGTTGATTATAAGGGAAGTTGGGATCCTTATTAGGGCGGTGACTGGCTGCTGCTGAAGGCACAAAATGAGCTTTAACAGCTTCTCCAGTATAAATTCTGCCCAAGAGGGAATTGGAAAACTTTTCTAAGTCTCGGTATACCGCGCTATATAACCTGGAAATTATAAGCCTATAATTTGTTCCATGCACTTATAACCTTGTGTAATGAATATAAAAGTCGTAGGATTAAAAGTACATAATTTAATTAAGGACCTGATATTAGTTTATAACTCAAATTATAAAATATTACCCTCCGATTACCAACAACATTAGAAAACCTAAGAGAACATCATTTATAGTAATAGAAAATTTACTAAAATAAAAACTCTAACAGAGCTTTTTAATTTAAATAAGCAACATTTTGTGATATATATATACTGAAAAACTAGTAGCTAATGGATTCAGGATCTGTTATAGATGTCTATAAGCACTTATATTAAAACTAGGTATAAATACTATACGAATGTTGAATTGTTGTAGTTCGGACGAAATGTTAATTTTATAAAAAAATATATCTTAGGAACTATTAGACATACAGATCTCTGCCAGCTCTCAAATTTAAGCTCATTCAATTTACTATAAAATAGGATATTATATATTTCTCTGTAGGAGTAGTAGTTTTCTATTATTTTATGAATCAATATTTTATGAATTTATATTCGCGAATATCATGAAAAATATTAATACAACAAAGATAAATATGTTATCAACTATTTTATAGTAAATTTAACTAGCTTTAATTTGATTGCTAATGGACGTCTAAACGCTTAATGATTCCTGAGATATAGTATTCCCAAAATAAATTCACGGGCTACTGATTTTACGTTATGAAATGTAGCTTTTTAATAAAAAAAAAATGTATCTTGGAAAATATTAGACGTAAACAACCCTATCAAGGCTCATATTGTCGAAAATTTATTCTACTTTAAATTATGTTCTAGTATGTTTTTTAGTGTTGTTGGTATTTTCAAAGATATAGAACTCCAATTGAAATTTTTTTTTTTTTTTTTTATTGATTGATTTATTTATTGATAGATATTACAATCTGCCACACAGTTGTGGGCAATAGGTAATAGTGATGAATGAT
>NW_027109437.1:662629-666239 GCF_000696795.3 Halyomorpha halys
CTCTCTTAAAATATATACAAACAAAATAATAGACATTTCGGACAAAATGTTAAATTTATAAAAAAAATATATCTTAGCAACTATTAGACTTTCAGATGTCTGCTAGCTCTCAAATTTAAGCTCATTAAATGTACTATAAAATAGGATATTACATTTTTCTCCGTAGGAGTAGTAATTTTCATAATATTTTCTAAAAGAAATTCACAAAACATTGATTTATTACAAAATATTGTACTTGTAGTAGACAAAATGATGGATTTACAAAAAAAATAGATCTTAGGAACCATTATACGTGCATATGTCTATTATCAATCAAATTAAAGCCAGCTGATAGCATTATAAAACAGCATATATCGCTTATGTTCGTAAGAGTAGCCGTTTTTGTGATATTCACTAAAATAAATTCACAAAATGTTGATTTGTCATATTGTATATATGTATATATTGTTGACCGTAAAAATTGATATATAAGAAGATGGTCAGGGTTGCGGTCAAAAGTGAAACATAAATAGTTTACAACTATTCATTTTCCGACGCAAAGTGAGGCGAAACGTAACCCTGACCATTTTCTTATATATTGATTTGTCATAGTTCGGACAAAATGTTGGATATATAAAAAATAATACATTTCAGGAACTATTATAGTGTACATATGTCTATTATTAATCAAATTAAAGTTAGTTGAATGCATTATAAAGCAGCATATAACGTTTATCTTTGTAGGTGTAGCATTTTTTATGATATTCCCTAAAATAAATTCATAAAATGTTGATTTCTTGTAGTTCGGAAAAAGCGTTAAATTTATAAAAATCATATCTTAGGAACCATTAGACTTACAGATGTCTGCTAGCTTTCAAATTTAAGTTCGTTCAATGTACTATGAAATAGTTTATTATATTTATCTCCATAGAAGTAGTATTTTTCATATGATTTTCTAAAATAACTTCACAAAATGAAGATTTGATGTAGTCGGAAAAAATGTTGGATTTACGAAAAAAATACATCTTAGGAACCATTATACGTGCATGTGTCTGTTATCAATCAAATTAAAGCCAGCTGATCGCATTATAAAACATCATATATGGCTTATTTTCGTAGGAGTAGCCGTTTTTGTGATATTCGCTAAAACAAATTCACAAAATGTTTATTTGATGTTCGGACAAAATGTTGGATTTATAAAAAAAAAATACATCTCGGGAACCATTATACGTGCATGTGTCTATTATTAATCAAATTAAAGTTAGTTGAATGCATTATAAGAAAGCATATAACGTTTATCTGTGTAGGAGTAGCATTGTTTGTGATATTCACTAAAATAAATTCACAAAATGATGATTTCTTGTAGTTCGGACAAAATATTAAATTTATAAAAAAATAGCAGTAGACTTAACGATGTCAGATTAGTGGTGGTTTTATAAGCATAAATATCTGAACAGCTATAAATCTATTTATTTTAGCATATTTCATGGAAACTATTACTCCTACGAAGATAAACATCATAAAATACTTTATAGCTCATTAAACTAGCTTTAATTTGAGTGCTAATAAACATCTGTACGCCAAATAGTTTTTGAGATATAGATTTTTCCAAATAAATTCTCTAACTATTGATCTTTCAGTACGTCCCATAAAATATTTTTATGAAATGTTGCTATTTAAAAAGCATGCTATACCTTAGCTATAACTATTAAACGTAAATAACTATATTAGGGCTCATATTTTAGCAAATCTCTTCTTTAAATGACGTTCTCTTAGGTTTTCTTGTGTTGTTCTTACTTTTTGAGATATAGAGCTCCGAATGAAAAATTAGTTTTTCTTTTATCGTTTTTAAAACAGCCACCATTTTTTATTCCCCCTACCTATACTTGGCAGACTCATCAATTTTGACTATTAATTATAGATAGTTTTCATTAAAGTAATCAAAAATTGGGGTGAGATAACTGCCTTTTTTCTCCTCTTGAGCTCTTGTACTACTACGTCTGTTCCACAGTAACCTGGTTTCAGGAAGGTATTTTGTATTTGCTTGTTTAGAATATGTCTGTTTTTTAACTATTAAAAATTTTATATTTGTGACAATAATATGTTATTATTAGCAATACAAGACTAATAAGGAGAAACACAATGTAATTATAGATAGATGTTAATCAAGTAGTTGTTTACAAAACATTGTATAATATTGTATGCATGGTATGAATTTGAGAATTTGTTTTAGATACCTGACGATGGGGAGACAACCACGAAACGTTGTTATTGTTTATTAATGATATAAAATAATTAATTAAAACAGGGAAGAGTACTTTTTATTTATTGATAGAATCTAACTGGAACCAGATATCAATCCTTCCATTACAAACTCTCTAACCACTCGAACCCATTAGTTTCTAATCTAGCTTCCTCTTTTATTCCGGACAATCCTCCGAGGAGTCTGAAAATAAGATGGCCTAGAGACCTTATATAAATGTTTTTAGAGTGCTACCATTGTGTATTTTCTCTACATGCTTGTACTATACCATTATGATTTCCTCAAATTTACTTGATGTATTTATGTACAGTTGTAAATATCAATAAATAAATTTAAAAAAAAAAAATGACTGATAGATATTACAATCTGACAAACAGTTGTGGACAATAGGTAATATTGATGAATGATCACCTTCGTACTAAAATAAGAATAAATAAAAAAATCTCCCTTAAAATATATACAAACAGAAGGATAAACAAAATGAACATAATCAAATATGTGTATGAAAAAATAAAATAACATAATGATAAAATAGTATAACCTCTAGTCACATTTATACTCTTATATACAATATTTACACAATCGACCAGAGCATTCCTGAGCCCACTCTATCCCCCACGTGTGAGGAGTAGAGCACATCTCAAAAGATCCCACTCGTCGCATCACTGGTAGTGAGCCAGTGGAGGCTGAGCAAGTGCACTAAAGCCGCAAACACTCATCTCGAGTGGAGACCATTGCCAGAACTCCAATTGGCCATTTATAAGTTCTAATTAAATATGGAACTCTTCCGGTAGAAGATATAACTTTTAAGAATTTCATTATTTTTTTTTTTAAATATTCCATATCTCAACACATTAATCCACTCTTTATAAGTTATATAATATAATAATAATTAATAAAAAAATAATTAAATTAAGACATCATATAATCAAATAATTAAACATCTAAGATAACATTTAGTATCATTAAGTTGCGATTAGGACAGTTGGAGAAGTAGCAAGCAGGCAGCGGTCGAGCCAGGAAATTCCGAGATGACAGTTTGATCGCTTGGTAACATCGAACTGGATAACTAGATCAGTTTGTCCTTAGCCTGCTACCGATAGTTCTCTTAGACCTCATTGAGCCTTAATATAATCTCGATTAATTGGAAACTTGGCGATTAAGTATTCATTCCGCTCAATATGACAAATATAAGACGATCTAATGACCTATTAAATTAATCTATACAAATATAGTAGCAAAATTTAATAAAAAGTTGAAATTTTTTTTAGTATTGATAGATATTACAATCAGCCACACATTTATGGGCAATAAGTAATATTGATGAATGATCTCATACATACTAAGATAAAAAAATAAAATAAATAA
>NW_027109437.1:667204-685364 GCF_000696795.3 Halyomorpha halys
ACAGCACTTACTAGACAAACGGTCTAAACTTCCAACACATTACAAAAGACTGATCTACATGACTGTAATAAGGCCAATCTGGACATATGGAGTTGGGGCTCCACTAAACCCTCGAATTCCTCTCGTATTCAATTTTTACAATCCAAAATCCTTCCTAAAATCCTCAATGCTCCTTATTTTGTCACAAATAAAATCATACATAAACCTTAATGTTCCTTATGTAATTGATCTAGCCTAAATCTCCCCTTCCATCAAAAACTCCCTAACCACCCAAACCCACTAGTTTCTAACCTTGCTTCCTCTTCCATTCCTGACAATCCTCCGAGGCGCCTGGAAAGAATATGACGACGAGACCTGCTAATGTAAAACGTCATTAGAGTGCTGCAAATAGGTAGTTTCTCTACACGCCTGTAACATTCCATTTTAACTAAGATCAAATTTACTGAATGTATTATGTAATATACAGTTGTAAATTTCAATAAAGATATTAAAACAAAATAAGAAAAGGTATTTAGGTTCTACGGTAACTAGAAAAAACGAAATTGTTGAAGAAATAAAAGCTAGGTCGAAAGCGAAAATGACTGTTATTTTTGATTGGAGAAGTTTGTCGGGGGGTGTGGTCAGCAAAGAACAACATAAATAAACAAAACCATATTTATTTATTTTATGCCGACGTTTCGACCTGAGTTTCAGGTCTTCATCAGGGGTTGTGGCGTAGAAGGCAGGTTTGTAACTGTTATTTTTCTATTTCGAAACTGCTAATAAATGAATTTCAGCTTCATTAAAAAATTGGCTGTTCAAGTTATGAAATCAGTTGGACTTTTAACATGTTATGACATTTTATTATAAAGTTTAGTGATTTTTGGAAAATAAAGACTTTTATGGGCATTAAGTACATTAAGACATCATGGATTTTCTGCTATTCCTCCCAACCCAGGACCTAACATAACAGCTCTAGAATCACAATTTTTTTTTAATTGATGAACCAAATAAGCTAGTAATTTCTATGACGGCCTTTTTATAAAATAGATCATTAAAAAGGTGAGAAAAAAATCAATGACCATTTTTTTTTTGTTGTACAAGATTTTGCACTTGTATAGAATAACCCATATATTTTTTTTTTATTTTACAACTGTATTAAAAAATAAATGTGATAAATGTTTATAATATTTATCATTTTTATATAAATATTTTAAGTATTTTTTAATAAAATGAGGTATATCTGTTTTGGGCCAAATCCGCTACGAATGGGATATTGTCTTTATGGATGAATTAATTTGTGACATAATAAGGAGCATCAAGGATTTTAGATTGTAAGGATTGGATACGGGAGGAATTTGATGGAGTAGCAAAGCTCGATTCCAATATATCCAAATCGGTCTGATTATCATGGATTTTTTTTAGAAAATGGGAAGAAGATTTGTCAAGTAAGTGTGGTAGTAATCGAAATCGACGAACACAGTTTCTTTTCTTTTCAGTCTAGTATAGGTATCCTAGGTAGCGAATATGTTCAACAGGGGTTAGTGAAGTGTTAAAATAAAGATAGTAGGAGAGTAAAGTTGATCTTACAGCATTTATTTTGATTCTCTAATGGTCAAATCATTTTTCAATTAATGTTATGTGGCTACAGAGTTTGTGATGCAGTAGCGGGGACATTGTTTACAGACAGTAAACAGGTGTCATCAGCGTATATTTTATATCATAGTAAATTTCAAGGATCATTATGTAAACTATGAGACTATGAAGAGTTAACCTAAAACAGGCTGGTGTGATAAATATCATTTGCACAGGGAAGAGAAGTGATTTAAAGCCGGTTCTAAGCTCACAAAGTTTAAAGTTAAACAGAAGATGGTCAGTTAGTTAGTGTTAGGGTTGCATAGAGTAGCAATCTATAGCTTCTATTGGTCTAGTACTTCGTTCCAAGTTAGTACTTCGTTGCCTCATCATTAAAATCAAGTAGACAGGATTTAATACATAAGTATACAAATATTTAAAATAAAAGCTAACGTTGTTACATGGATCGATTCTATTACAAGCAGTTATAATATAATGAGTATATGATATCAGGTCTTAATTAATTATTATTTTAAGATTTAAAAATAATTATTGATCAATATACCAGGGACAAGGTTAGTTTGGAGTTCCCAAGCTGAATTTAATTGTAATAAATGATAACGGTAGTGTTCAAGATGTTATTTTACTGTTATTATTTTATTTATCATTTTTTTTATTTACTTATTTAATTTACAACTGTATTTACATAAAATTATATCCATTAAATTTGGTGTAAGATCGTAATGATATAATCCAGGCGTGTAGAGAAATTATTGGTAGTACTCTAATAATATTTCTATATTATAAGGTAAAAGACTCAGCTGGAGCCAACATACTAGATTTAAAAGACAAGAACTCAACAGACGATTCAGTCAACTATACCGACTGCTCAGCCGGACCTCTCATCTCTCACTAGAAAACAAACTTCTACTTTATAAGACTATACTCCGACCTATCTGGACCTACGGACTTGAACTTTGGGGAACAGCTAAACCGTCGAACATCAAACGTATCCAATCCTTTCAATCCAAAATCTTTAGAACCATAGTTAATACACCCTATTAGATTTCCAACAGAACACTACATCATAACCTACATATCCCTTTTGTCCTTGACCTTATTCCAACCAAATTCCATAAAAACCTTTCTAACATTCCAAATCCTTTGGTTCAAACCTTATCTAGTTCCACCCATCCCTACAGCCCACCTAGAAGGTTGAAACGACAGTGGTCAAGAGACTTATTGTAAATAAAAACGGACAATTGGAGTTCTGGCAATGGTCAGATTCTCCACTCAAGTTGAGTGTTTGCGGCTTTAGCGCACTTGCTCAGCCTCCACTGGCTCATTACCAGTGATCTCTTGAGCTCTGCTCTACCCCTCACACGTGGGGGATAGAGTGGGCTTAGGGATCCTGAGGTCGATTGTGTAAATATTATATATTAGAGTGTAAATGTGACTAGAGATTATGTTATTTTATCATTATGATATATTTTTTTTCCATACACATAGCTTGATTATGTTCATTTTGTGTTATTCTTCTGTATGTATATATTTTAAGAGAGATTTTTTTGTATTCTTATTTTATTTTGTCTCAGTGTGAATGTGATCGTTCGTCATTATTACCTATTGCCCACAAATGTGTGGCAGAATATACTCAATAATACATCCAAAGAATATTCTCGAGTATTGTCCGAGTTGAAATCTATAAAACCCAATTTAAAACGTTTCAATCCGCCGACTTACTTCTACCAGAGTTCTGCAACCTCTTACATTTCTGAATGTATAGGTGGTAAAAGTGGTTTTAAGCCACTCACTATTTTTCATTGTCTATCGTCGTGTTCAACTTGTAGATTCAATTTATTTATTTATTTTTTCAGTTTTTTAGACACTACTTGCATATCTTATATTATACATATCTTCTTACCGTCATGATATTATATTTCATCTGTCACTGTTTTCAATTTACTACCATCTAATTTCACGACTATCAATCAATTAAATTTTTTTTACCATTCAATTATCAGTTATCAATTTTTTATCATTTATGATTCAATTCAATATTTTGTTTAATTGTATACTATTCCTTTTCAATTTTATGTTTCTCTAAATATTGTTGTTATCTCTTTTGTTCTATAACCCTGATGATGACCTGAAACTCAGGGCGAAACGTCGGCATAAAATAAATAAATATGGTTTTGTTTATTTGTTGTTCTTTGCTGACCGCATCCCCCGACAAACTTCTCCAATAATTATAATAATAGTTTTGCAGAACTCCATATAAATTAATTAATTAACTTATTTTTGGATAGTTTATTCTATCCTTCAACGATTATCCTGACATCCCGACTAAATCCCGAGACAGTGTGCTAGACCTAGCTTAGTGCGGCGTTGAGGTTTAGAAGAACGGAATCAAATTGAGAGCTTTCCTAGATTTCGACTGTCAAAGCCAGGAGCCAGCTGTCAATACGTTTCGCCTTTCCACACTTTGCATTTATTTTTTAGTAAGGCTTACTTTTCTCTTCTTTTCTAAAGAAGAAATAACTTTAAAAAATGTATACATATTTTATAATTATTTATACTAAAAATATTTACAATTATTTTGTGCTCTTCAACCATCAGTCATTTTTGCAATGTACAAATGATTTATGAAAAGACAATCAAACGATATAAGTATGTTTGTTAAAAATATATATTTTTTTAATAACAAAAACCATATTTTTGTTGCCTATTTCATTTTTATTGATCCCCAGTCCAACTTCTTTTCATTCAACATCGCAGACACAGCACTCAGTGAGGATAAGCAGTACTGTTAGAGGTACCACACAAGATATACATTTCGGCAATGCTCCTCTCGTTTTAAGGTACTTATGTGTCACTCATGAGTGTCCTATCCTGAGGTAGGGCATTACCACACATTCTTGTTAGTAGTAAGTTTTTTTCGACAGTTGAATATTTATATGCTCATTGTCCCTTTGTTTGAACAAAATTGACTGTTATCTATTGAATTGCTTCTCCCTGACCAAAGAAAGAAAGAAACTCTTTGGTGAATATATCAGTGACTAAGACACCGTCGTTCAAGAGTAAATTCATTCCCTTTCATGTTATAGAGACCAAGCAGCAACAAATGTTGAACTTACATCCAGCAGAATCCAACTTTTGTAAATGCATCAGAGTTTCAAATACTGGATCCTGGATAATGAGTGGATTTCTGTGAAAAAAGTATTTTTCAAACCCGGGAGAGCTGAATCTGTACAAAGCCTGTTTTGTCTCGACTTTCAATTTTTCTTTCGCGACATCAATTGCTAATAGTTCAGCATGTCGTAAGGAGGAGCATAAAAGAAGTAAATACATCTGTACGTCATTTGAAATATTAAATTAAAACTTTTATTTTACTTCTTTAATTCTGCTATTTTATTTACGTATCTAATTCATTTGGAGCGCAGTGGCACTGTGGTACTAACTACAAGGACCACGGTTCGAAACTGGCTGGGCAGATAATTATTTTCTATTACACTGTGGCCGTGAGTCAAACCTGTGGATTCTGGAGCACTCTTGGGTTCCACCAAGCACAATGAAGTGGGTACTCTTTTAATCAGGTAAAAATCTTGTGGTCGAGCTTTATTCTGACTATACAACCTTGCACAATCGTTGGTCCAGCAACAGTACTTCCTTACAATGTATCCAGAGATAGGCATAATTCCAGTACTAAACCGAGCCGAATTGGCTCTATCCATCCTTCCGATCCCAAGTAATTAGTACTCAGCACCCCTTCTGTATCCTAGAAATCCTGCAATTCGAATTCTTAATCCAGTCCTGTACTACCAGGTCCCGTTTTTCTGACATTTGCCCTCCATCTCACAGAACTGCTGCGTTTGATAAATAATTTTTTATCCGAGCTGCATATCACTGGAACTCTATTCCCTCTAACATACGCCATGTACCAACCCTTTCCTCATTTAATCTCCTTTTATCATTTATCAATAATTTCTATCCTTCACAATTGTTGTATTTTACTATTATTAAGTTATTCCAACAGTGTTACATAACCTAGCTCAACAACCCGGTTGGGTACATAATCATTTTATTTTAAAATACATTATTATTCGTGGCTCCCGAACCCACAGGGCTGACGCATAAAATAATTATCAGCTACAGCTGGATTCAAGCCCGGGTCCTTGGAGTTAATAGCATAGAGCCTTGCCACTGAGCCACCCACTCCCAATTTAATAGTACTTATGTGCGAAAATATGATAGATTTTTATGTTTATATTGTTATTTTATTTAAATATGTAATTATTTATATTTTATATTTTTTTTATTTTTATGTTTGTTAAGGAGGGAAAAAATGAAAGTTGTATTGAGTGAAGAGAGACAATATATTAAATATAGTGATTAATAATGAGAGAAAAAAATGAAGAAGAATAAGGAAAAAAGAATAAAAATGTAGAAATAAAAAATGATAAAAAAAAAAATCAATTATTATTATTATATAATATAAATTTACTGTACCATTCCTACATACTATATGAATTAAAAAAAAAATCCAACTAGGTAAATATATGAAGTGTATTTAACTTTTTTGAATAATGTTTTTTTCTCACTCAGAAATTGAATGATGAAAAGTGTAATTATCTAAATTTTCAGTTATTTTATTTAACTAATTCATGATTTTTTTTTTACAACAGTTGTCTACAAAGATGTAATGAAGCAAATACTATAAAATGAGGCCAGATTGTGCCATACCAGGCGAGAATAGGCCAAAATCTGACAAAGAAGTACCTTCTGGTGACATGTAATTAAGCCTATTAGTTTCTCTTAATTTAGTTCTTATAATCGTGATAAATTACAATCAAAGTACTTAAGTTTTAGTTATAATGTTATAATTTAATAATTAATAATTTATTTATTGTTATTTACAACTGTATACATATATACACATCAAGTACATTGCTAAAAGTGATATTTTGACATGATTCAAACATGTGGAGAATCTACCCATTAATAGAACTCCAACAAAATTTTTCTAAAGGAGAAGAACTCGAGGCCATCTTCTTTTCATACGCCTAGGATTATTAGGTAGTTTAGGAGAAGCCAGGTTAGAAACGAGTTGGTTTGGGTGGTTGGGAAGCTTATTATGGTAGGATTGGTATCAGATTCTGGCCAAATCGGCAACATAGTGGACATTGAGGTCCTGATGGATGACTTGATTTGTGACAAAGTAAGGAGCATTAAGGATTTTAGGAAGGATTTTGGACTGTATTGGATTCTGGAGGAATTTGATGGTTTAGTGGGTTTTTCAGAATTAATGATTTCTAATTATAAAAAAGGAGCCAAATTAACAGTGTTAAGATGCGCAAGAATGGTGTCAGAGTTATTTATATGAGAAAAAGTTATTAGGGTAACAATAAGAAATTACTCCCAACCACTTAGATATTAAATGTTAATTGTAATTTTCGTTTTATTAAACTCTTGTTAATTACGTAAAGTTTTTGTTTTTAAAAAAGTTCTTCCTCGATCAAGAGAAATAGCGAAAGTGAATGCAGTAGTTTGATGATAGGGTTCCGGAGATAAATACTTATCAGAGGAGATAAGTGAGTGGCCGAAAGACATTGATATGGTGCAGAGCAGAACATTATAGGGATATCGAATCATCCGCCAGATTAAGCTTCCATGCTGGTAGAGCTGCCCCGTTGGTTTGCAATGGCCTGTGGTCAGCTTTGCGATAGAAGGCCGTTTTGTGGAGGTTTAATGCAACGTAATTCTACTAGTCAATGGTGTTTCAACGATTTGAAGACATTAAGGTAGAAAACGAAATTTATAGCTTTCATTATTAGTTGAATGTGTCAATGTCATAAGTAATAGTGTAGAATTTTTTTTTAATAATTTATTTAATGTTATTTACAACTGTATACACATATATACAACAAGTAAATTTTCTGTAAGTGACATAGTGACATGATAAAGACATGTGGAGAATTTATTCACTGATAGAACTCCAATAACATTTCTAGAGGAGAAGATCTCGAGGCCATCTTCTTTTCAGACGCCTAGAAGGATTATTAGGTAATGAAGGAGAAACCAGGTTAGAAACAAGTGGATTTGGGTGGTTGAGAAGTTCATCATGGAAGGAACGGTATCTGATTCTACACATGGAACATTTGAGGTCCTGATGGATGACTTAATTTGTGACAAAGTAAGGAGCATTTAGGATTTTGGACTGTATGGATTGGATTCTGGAGGAATTTGATGGTTTAGTGGAGCCCCAAAGCTCAACTCCGTATGTACAGATAGGCCATATAATAGTCATGTAATCATTTGTGATGGATTGGCAATTTAGACCGTTTGTCTAGTAAATGTTGCAATAGTCGGAATCTATGAGCAGTTTCTTGTCTTTTTAGTCTTGTATGAGGATTCTATGTTAGTCGTTTGTCGAGATGTAGTCCTAAGTTTGAATTTAAATTATTTTTTTATAATCCATTAAATTTTATAATTATAAGTAGGATGTTAGCTTATCTGATTTTATAAAGTATGGTAGCAATAATAAATCATAACACTAATTTCAAAAACTTCTTAAGTACGAATGCTTGAGAAAAAGGTTACAATGAAGAAGGTGAGCAATTAGGTAAAGCTAATAAAAATTGAGCTCCAGAGGCGTGACTGAGACGTAGTAGCCAATCAGAAATGTAGGAGCTCCATGAGGGATAGATAATCTCTATACAAACATTCGTAATAGTACAACACGAGGGAAATTGTCTGTGAACACCTAATAGTCACTAATAATACAAGAGCCAGGAAGAAAAAAAGGCAGTTATCTAAACCCAATTTTCGATTACTTCAATGACAACTATCTATGTATGATTACAAGTCAAAATTTAAAGAAGAGTAAATTTGCTTAGAGCTGTTTACGCCCAATAGTTCTCGAGATTAGCCTTTTAAAAAGCAACATTTCATAAAAATGTACTGAAATATCAGTAGTTAGTGAATCTATTTTGAGAAATCTATATCTCAATAATCATTCGACGTAAAAATGTTTATTAGCACTCAAATTAAAGCTAAACAATTGTACTATAAAGTAATATGACTCTTACCTTCGTAGGAATAGGATTTATAGTTGTTCGGAGAACAAGATTGATTTATGAAAAACTTTATTTCATAAACCATTGGAAGTACAGATGTCTGCCAGCACTCCAATTAAAGCTTGTTAAATTTACAATAAAATAGATTATAACTTTTATCTTTGTAGGAGTAGTAATTTTTATGATATTTGATAAAATAAACTCACAAAATCCTAATTTCTAGTTGTTCGTATAAAATGTTGGATTTTTGAAAAATATATCTCTAGACCTATAAGAGGCACATATGTCTGCCAACATTCAAAATAAAAGAAATTTAACTTACTATAAAAAAGTTTATGCACTTATCTGCGTAGGGGTAGTAGTTTTTATGATATTCACATATGAATATAAATTTGGCAAATGAAAGTTTGTCCGAACAACTATAAATCAATTTGTTTTAGCAAATTTCATGAAAACTACTACTCCTAAGAATATAAACGTCATAAACTATTTTATAGCTCATTAAAATAGCTTTAATTTGAGTGCTTATAGATATCTGAACGTCCAATGGTTTTTGAGATATAGAGTTTTCAAAAGAAATTCACTCAATAATGATCTTTTAGTACGTACCATACAACATTTTTATGAAATGTTGCTTTTTAAAAAGCTATATTTCGAGAACTATTAAACGTAAATAGCTATATTAGGGCCTACATTTTAGAAAATTTACTCTACTTTAAATGCTACTCTCTTAAGTTTTCTATTGTTGTTGGTAGTTGTAAATATATAGAGCTCCGAATAAAAAATTAATTATTTTTAACGTTTTGAAACAGCTAACATTTTTTATTCTCCCGACCTATACTTGGCAGACTCATCAATTTTGACTTGTAATTATACATAGTTTTCAATTAAGTAATCAAAAATTGGGGTGAGATAACTGCCTTTTTTCTCCTCTAGGGCTTTTGTACTAGAAGCCCTGCAACGTAGGAAGAATCATTAGCTCAATTAAAATAGTTGAGTTTTATTTGACCGCACCCGGACCATATTCCATTTATTATATACATGGTCAATCAGTGAACTTCCAAAAAATATTATTACTTTTATGTTATTAAAGTTTTAATTTTTTTTTTTATAATTACCAAATTTCCAGTACAATTAATGCTATTCTTTGCTTAATAATTGACAATTTTTTTCCTTTTAAATGTTGCTTCAGACGTGGGTTAATCTATTTTTTTTTATTAAATGACTTTATTGAGTTAATAATAATTCTTTTGAAAGAGAGACATCTCATAATTGCCTCCTTATAAAAGGCCCCTTCAAAAGACGGGTTTCTCGTATCGAAGGGGCAAAGGAAAGATCACAAGAAATTAAAAATAAATTATAAAAACTTCTTTTACTTCAACTATCCTGTTTATCTATTTTTTTTTTACTGCTTTAGAAAATATGTTCTTTAATATTTTATTATATATAAAAATGAAATAGTATTTAAAAAAAAAAAAAAAAAAATCTCGTTGATTTTCCTGTTCACATCAAAGCCCAAACGCTTTGATAATATTTGAATATAATCGAGGAAAAAACCGTCAGTTCAGGATTTAAATGAACTAAAATTAGAAAAATTTGTATAGATATAATAGTTATACCAAAGGAAGTAATTTTTAGCCACAAAAAACAAAACCTATAGTATTGATAAATTAAAGAAAAAAAAAATTACTAAAGCAATACTAAGTAAAATTAATAAAATTGTGTGATTTTTCAAGCTCATCAGCCATTTTTTCAACGTATTTGAGTTCTGTTATTACGTTTTTTAATAATGTACGCATTTGGTTTCATTATTGTTGTTTCGAATTTCCATCAAAATTACTTGAAGCGTGGCAGATTCCATTTTTTTTTTGGAATTATAATTTTTTTAATGAAAATTAAATCAGTTATCAGTTGATTTGAACTAGATGAAACAGGTTTAGAGTAGATAAGAGCTAGATTTGGTAACCTGCTTGAACGAGCAACTTTTCTTCCTCAGATCCACTGCCCTCTCCGATTAAACCAATCAAAATTATGCCTTTAGTGTCTTAGTTCTCTTTTCACGTACATATCAATAAAGAAATGTACAATGTACATCACTGGACTAAATCTTGCATCAATTCGATGAACTATAACTTCGGTGAGCACAAAATAACATAGATCTTTACTCTAACATGGCTGGTGGACAACTCCTTGGGGACTCTGTGACTGATGTCCAATCGAAACTAAATATGTTAAATATATAGTGCAAATCAAACTCCTTCACCGTTAATATAGAAAAAACAAAATCGTTAAAAACTTATAAGGGCAGACCTAAAAGAAGAAAAAAGGTATATTTCGAGGGGAATATTATTGAAGAAGTACCTCAATACAAATACCTTGGTATAGAGTTTAGTTCATGAGGACTATTTAACCGTGCCATGAAGCATATACTACCTGAAAATAATTCAAGCATCAGGGCGGTGCTAAGTACCTCTGCAAAGGCTAAAATAATCTCATGGGATGCCAGGCAGAAACTTTATGAATCTACTAAGTTGAGTTGTATCCTCTACGCTGCACCTATTTGGGCCTGAAGCACATAAAAAAATTGGAAAATATAAAAGCTAGGTACTACAAGCGACTACTGTGTTTGCAACGAACCAACCCATACTTAATCGTAAATGCAAAAATGCATATCACTGCCAATTTTGTCGTTGCACTTAATGGTAAGACTAGAAGTGGCACCCATTCCTGTGGGATATCACGTTTTAAAGCAAACTCTGTCCTGGCTAATGGAAATACTTAACATGAGTTGTACTCGCTTCGTGAAACAATGTTATTTAAAGCTACTGCAGCTAGACAGTAACAACCGTTACTACCGTTACCGTCTGCAATAGAATTAAGTACGCAGATAAGATAAATATTGGAGAGCTTCGGAATGTTTGACCCGATACTACTACAGAGAATTGTATTTTACTAAATACAGGGAATTTGTCAAGGATAAAGACATCTTGTTATTACGAGAATCGACCAATAACCCGTGGTCTTCATTAAAATGGATGCTCCTCAAAGCTACCTAAAGATCAGTTGCCCTATAACTCACTTGAGAATAATTTCCCAACTACGACTCTCCGGTAAATATGCAATTACTCTAAATGTCGGTCCACACAAAAATAATTTTGACCCACAGAATATTTGTCCAGCTTGTGATGGAACGGCCCTGGAGGGTTGGTTCCATTTTTTGACCAATTGGCTCGTGAGAACATGAGAACCGGCATGTTTCGGTTAGCTAAGCAATATTAGCCGAAAACAGTAGTATGAATTTTTGTCTGTACCCACAGTATTGGACCTTAAATTGTTTTTATATATGTAACCCAAAACCTTTTGTTTGGAGCTGGACACCTATCGTCCCAATAGGAGGTATAGTTTTTTTTTAATATTGCTAAATATGAAGTTACTTTTTTGATTTACTGTTTTATTCTAACGAATTTGGTGAGTAATTAAGTAATTTGGACATATGGAATTGAGCTCTGGGGCTCCACCAAACCAACAAATTCCTCCCGCATTTAATTACAGTCCAAAATCCTATGTAACATCCTGGATGCTCCTTATTACGTCACAAATAAACCCATTCGCAAAGACCTTAACATCCCATCCGTTGCAGAATTGGCCCAAAACAGATATGCGTCTTTTCATTCCAAACTCCTTAACCATCCTAACCCATTAATTCTTAATCTTTCATCCTTTACAATCCCTGATAATCCTCCGAGGGGTCTGATAAGAAGATGGCCATGGGACCTTCTAATTTAAATTAATGTTTGAAGTACCACCGATGGGTGGTTCCTTCTCAAGATTTTCAAATGTATATGAAACATACAACATATTTACTTATTGTATTATTTTGTACAGTTGTAAATTACATTAAATAATACATTTTGAATCAAGTTCTTATCATATAATATAATTATTATATTATATTATTATACAGTTGGCTACTAAGCAAAGAATAATTAAAATCTTTGAACTATAATTTTTTCAAAAGTTTGATTTTTGATTTGGGTTAGGGTGGATTTTTCGACTTATTATTCTATACTTTCTATTTTCTATTTACAAATATTATTATAATGGTATCATATTGCGTCTTATGCCAATAATAAAAAATCATCAGCTAACCGAATTTTTCTTATAACACTTTCAAGTATTCATATCAGATTTTCTATATTAATAAAAATTGAGTAAATATTCTTGTTTGAAGTCATTTAAATTATCAAAAGACGGATAAGTAGTTGAATTATTATCCACTTTTACGGTGGCATGAAAGTGAAAGAAATGAATCTTGGAGCAACCCTTAGGAAGCTAATGGGGCTTCGGCTTCAAATTTACGGTTCTATTTAATCTTCTTTCAGGTACGGCTAGAGAATACAAATGGAGCTATTAAAAATATAATGGTCGAAACTAGATCTAAAACTAAAATCATATTTTTGGTGGTTTAACTTTTTGAAATAGTATGAACCTAACCCCGTCCTAGTTCTATTTCCGACCATTTATTTCTGGAAAAATTTATATATCTCTATAATCAAATAACTGTCCAGGGAGAGTTAGAATACATATGTACGTTAAATAGGACAACTTCGAAAATAAAGTTTTTTTTTTTTGTTTTTTTTTTAATAATTTATTTATTGCTATTTACAACTGTATACACATATATACAAGTAAACTTTCTGTATGTGACATAGTGACATGATAAAAACATGTGGAGAATCTACCCACTGATAGAACTCCAAGATCTCGAGGCCATCTTCTTTTCAGACGCCTAGGAGGATTATTAGGTAATGAAGGAGAAGCCAGGTTAGAAACAAGTGGATTTGGGTGGCTGAGAAGTTTATTATGGAAGGAACGGTATCTGGTTCTGGCCAAATCGGCAACAGATGGAACATTAAGGTCTTTATGTATGATTTCAGTTGTGACAAAGTCAGTCTTTTGTAATGGATTGGCAATTTAGACCGTTTGTCTAGTAAATGTTGCAATAGCCGGAATCTACGAGCAGTTTCTTGTCCTTTTAGTCTTGTATGAGGATTCCATGTCAATCGTTTGTCGAGATGTAGTACATCCTACATCCTAAGTAACGGATCGGAAATAAAGTTAAACCAATTTTGATAAAAAATATTCAAGATAAAGTACAAAAGATAAAATATAAATAGAGGTAGGTATAAAATATCCAGGTCGAGTTCTTGATCCTACCCTCAACTTATGTTCGACAGAAGATCGACACAAGTATTTAAGCCCATTGGACATATCCATCAATAATCTTTTGGACAGGATACACTTTCCTTTAAATTGCAGAGGCGCGGTTGAGGCATATGAGTGACGCGAAGATAAACTTCTTAATCTCACAATACAAGAGCCTAAGAGGGAAAAAAAAAGTTATTTATTTCAACCCGATTTTTTATTAATTTAATAAAAACTATGTATAATTACTGGTCAAAATTAATGAATCTGCCAAGTATAGTTAGTGGGAATAAAAAATGGCGTTTGTTTCAAAACATTAAAAAAAAAAAAATTATTTTCATTTGGAGCTACATATCTTTGAAAATACTAACAACATTAGATAACCTAATGGAACATCATTTAAAGTAGAGTAAATTGACTAAAATATCCACTGAAGTACCCAGAGATACGCACATATCCCAGTACCCTTCCAATGCCAATATTTCCTAGCTTCATTTCTATTCCAAACAATTAGTACTTAACGCTCCTCCTATATCCTAGAAATTCTGCAATTCGAATTCGTAATCCAATCCCGTACTACCAGGTCCCGTTTATCTGACATTTACCCTCCACCTAACCAAACTACTGAGTTTAATAAATATTTTTTTATCCGAGCTGCATATCACTGGAACTCTATTCCCTCTAACATACGCCATGTACCAACCCTTTCCTAGTTTAACCTCCTTACACAACCATTGGTCTAGTTACAGTATTTCGTTACAAAGTACTAAACTCCGGACCCTTTATAGGTTGTAGTGGTACAGATTTTAATTTTTTTTAATCATTATTCTTAAGCACTATCAGTAACTACTAGAAATAAAGTAACTCAAGCTATTGCTTCCTACTTTATAAGTATATTTCTATGTTTGTTTAACATTTTATTTTATAATAAAAGTAAATCTTTACGTCTGTTGTTAAGTCCATTAAGAAATCATATTCAAAATTTTACAACCAGCGATGTAACATCCTTAAATTCATAATGAATCACATTACTTCAGACTTAAAATCGATTTCATTTTAATTATAACATGATTAAACATCGATATTTTGAGGAAAAGAAAGTCTGATAGGCAATTATTAAACTGCCTCCTCGATATTGACCTTAACTAAGGAAGTAATCAACTTATTTATTTATTTATTAATTTATCTTCGGTACAAAGTAAAAGATTGGATAAATTAAAACCAGACTAAAAAAGAACTTGTATTTATTTCTATTTTTCATTTCAGATCAGTCTTTAAGTCTTTGACATGTATTTTAATAATTAATAATTGCTAACAAAATCGGTCAATTGTCTCTTACAAGAGGCACTCAGTTTATTGTAGACACTGAAAGTCATTGAATGTAAGATAATAATTAAAAATTCATAAAATAAAAAAAACAATAATATAAGCGGAGAAGATGATTAGGGGTTGCAGTAAATGAAAAACACAAAGAAGTAAGAACTCATTGGTGCTAGAGTTTCGGGCAGAATTTCATCTCTTAATCAGGCTTCTTATTCTGTACTTCCATCCAATCATTACGGTTGTTATCTTGTTTATTTTTTTTTTTAAATTTGGCAAATGAAAATTTATCCGAACAACTATAAATTAATTTATTTTAGCAAATATCATGAAAACTACTACTCCTAGGAAGATAACGTTATAGTACATTAAACTAGCTTTGATTTGAGTGCTAATAGACATCTGTACGTCAAATGGTTTTTGAGATATAGATTTTTCAACTACTGATCTTTCAGTACGTTCCATACAACATTTTTATAAAATATTGCTTTTTAAAAAGCTTTATCTCGAGAACTATTGATCCTAAATAGCTCTATTAGGGCTAACATTTTAGCAAATTTACTCAACTTTAAATGATAGTCTCCTAAGTTTTCTATTGTTGCTGGTAGTTCTAATGATATAGAGCTCCAAATAAAATTATACATTCAGTAAAGTTGTTCTCAGTTACAATGGAGTGATACAGATGTGTAGAGAAACTACCCATTGGTAGCACTCTAATGACGCTTTTACATTAGCAGGTCTGGTGGCCATCTTCTTTTCAGGCACCTAGGATTGCCAGGAATGGAAGAGGAGGCAAGGTTGAGGAGGCAAAAACTAGTGGGTTTGGATGGTTAGGAAGTTTATAATGGAAGGAGTGATATCTGGTTTAGGCTAGATCGATTATATATGAAAAATTAAGGTCTTTATGAATAATTTTATTTGTGATAAAGTAAGGAGCATTGAGGATTTTAGGAAGGATTTTGGAATGTAAGGATTGGAAACAAGAGGAATTCGAAGGTTTAGTGGAGCCCCAAAGCTCAACTCCGTATGTCCAGATAGACCTTATTCCAGTCATGTAGAACAGTCTTTTGTAATGAGTTGGGAGTTTAGACCAGGCAAGAAACAAGTGGCCTTTGGTTTTTGGGGGTTTATCATGGAAGGATTTATATCTAGTCCAGGCTAAATCGGCAACATATAAAACATTGAGGTCCTGATGGATCACTTTATTTGTGAAAAAGTAAGGAGTATTAAGGATTTTGGACTGCAAGGATTGGATTCGAGAGGAATTAGATGGTTTAGTGGAGTCCCAAAGCTCAACGGTCTTTTGTAATTAATTGGAAGATTAGACAGTTTGTATAGTAAATGCTGTAATAGTCGAAATCGACGTGCAGTTTCCTGTCTTTTCAGGCTCGTGTGAGGATTTAAGGTAGGCCGTTTGTCCAGATGTAGTTATCTAGATTTAAAGATGATATTGAAGTTCCGAGAGAGGTGAACTATATCAATGATCTCAAGCTCTAGCATTTACAAGGAAAATGGGAAAATTCCACACATGTCATGAGATTCAATGCCAGTGGGAGCTAGCACTCGACAATCTTTTAAAGAAACATTTTGAACCCGATTGGAAAAGCACGGCTTCCTTGTATTGAGTATTATAAAAATGTAGTTGACGGATGTCAAAGCAAGTTTGATATGAATGTTTATGAAAGGTGCGTCAATAACGGCGAGAATGAAAACGCGTTTAAACGAGTTCCTCAACAATAATCATTCCCCCACTTTTTGTTGCGAAATTGGTTTTTAAAATTAATTTTATCTGGTATTCAAAGTTTACTTTTAACGTATGTTCACTCTTGAAATTTTTATTTTGTTTTTTCCATTAATTAATACTATATTTCTGATTTTTTTCAATATTATTTTCAGTGTACTGTATTGAAAATGGTGATTGACCATCCGATTTGCTTCAAAACCGTGAAATAATCACGTTAATTATTTTGATACTAATAGCCAAAAATTCACAAATCTAGTCGGCATATGTGTGGGATGTTTTTTCGCTTTGCTAGGAATTTTCTAAATTTAGATGGAACATATTTTAAAGCCACACGCCTCATATAATCCACGCTCAAGGAAAAACTCATCATAAAAACAATAATAAGTTCATTAAAATGAAGAAATAAAACAATGACGATTAAAAATAAGAAAAATAAATTTTTATTGCTAAACAAAAATTGAATAACTTTCCTGTAAAGTATAGAATTCAAATATTTTAGATACTATCAAATATAATTTGTATAGTTCTTCTTGATTTTCTTGCTTTTAGGGCTAATGTCGGGTTTATAACCTTTTATTTTCATCATACATATTTATTCTAATGTATTTTTCTTTTTTTTTAATGGAATATATTTTAAACATTATTATTACTGTTTAAATAAATAAAATTTTATCCATTTTAGTCTCGAAACATTTTTTATTCCTTTATAAGTCCGACGTTTCGTCCAATGCGGCCATTTAAAAATTAAAAAACAACTTTATGCAGATTATTCAGCCCCGGTCATTTTTATCAGTCCATAAATTACCCTAATCAGTCAATTGTTCACATTCAGTTAAAAATTAAAATTATTTATCGCAATTAACCTTCTTTGTGTAAAATTTATCACAATATATGTCCTCATATAATCCGCGCTCAACGAAAACTCATCATTAAAAAATAATAATAAATTCATTAAAACTAAACAATAAAACAATAGCGAAAGATATGAAGAAAAATAAAATTTATTGTTAACCAAAAATTTAATTAAGCGTCCTATATTCAATTTAACTTTCCTGTAAACTACAGACTTCAAATCTTTTAGATACTATCAAATATAATTGTATAGTTTTTTCTGACTTTTAGGGCTAATGTCGAAGTTATGACCATTTAATTCATAATATATATCTAATTAAAAGGATTTAGTGAATGACATAATTTCATCCTTATAAAAAAACAATAGTTTATTTAATATCATCAGCAACGTTTCGGGAGATTTCCCCCA
>NW_027109437.1:686514-703489 GCF_000696795.3 Halyomorpha halys
AAAAAAAAAAAAAAAAAGAAATATATAAAACTTAACTTTTAGTGAATGTCGTTAGATTAAAATATCATTCTCCTCAGTTAAGATAGCAGTTGAGAATATCATTTTAAAAATACAGAATACGACAGAAATAACTGATAAAATAAGAAAAAAGTTTGCTAATAAAATTAAATATATCAATACATATAATAAAACAAGTTGTTGTTTTTTTTTAAATTAATTATATTATGTTTTTGTAGACAATTGACCGTATAATTTTAAATAAAGAAGAAGATGGTCAGGGTTGAGGTCAAAAGAGAAACAAAAATAGTTAACAACTATTTATTTTTCGACGTTTCGCCCTACTTCGTAAATCTTCATCAGGGTTTCTCATGTTAGTAGCTTTGGCGACTTTGATAAAATATCGGAAGCGCGCAGGAGAGGAGGAGGAGGTGACCGTTGACGGTTTTTTTTTTTATTTTGAACGAACTAATAGTTTCTATATATGTATTTATTTTTACACAGGGAGGAGGGGGGCTCAGTGTGTAAGGTCTCGTGCAACTAACTGGGACCCAGGTTCAAATTCAACTGTCGTAAATACTTATTTATTCCGCTGTTGTAGCCGTGAGACAACCCTGTGAGTTCGAAAGCCCTTCTGGAACAATTCCTACTTTATTAACGACAAGTCCTCAACATAATTAAATGGGTACCATTAATTAAGGGAAAATCTGACAATTGAGCGAGATCTAAAATAAATCACATCCTTCTATAACTGTTGTTAAAAAAAACTGTACTTTCTTACAAAAGAATAAATATATCCTAAAATATCGATATTTAAACATTGAAAATTTAACAAATTAAAGAAATAGTAATTATAAAACATACCTAAACAAAACATATAAAAAAAAATATAATAATGGTAAAGCAAAGCAACGTCATGACAACCAAAACATAAACATAACAAGTATACCTACCCAACATTGACTAAAATAAAATTAGGTATATTAGTTGAATGTATCATAAAAAATAAAAATAGTGTAAGACATTAATATTCTAATTTGTCCAATTTACATTATGGGCATTAATATATAATATTCAATTCAATAATCGACATTCCCAAAGTCAAAACATTCTAATATTTCTGTTTGATTTCGATATCAAACATTGGCAGTGATAATAAAGTATGTATATTTCGTTAGCAAACGCTTTGACATTTTTAGAAATTAAAAAGAGAAATACTAATTCGATTATGAATATCGGAATTACCGGTAATATTTACATAAATATCGTTAGTTAGAATCAATATTAATAGTTGTATATTGCTCGATGTTATTGGTATTCATTGAATTTTTTTATGCTGTCAAAAAATAAAAATTATTTACATATATGAATTTCCTGAAGTCCTGTCAGCAACCACAACCGCAGCAATCTTAACTACAAAGGAACTTGCTCGCCCTTTAAAGGAATCTATTAATAAAAGATGGCAGGCAATGTGGGATGAAAGTTCACCCAGTAAGTTGAAACCTATAAAGAAATATGTAATCTATATAGCAGTGATCACCCGACTCAGAATAGGACATACTCGATTGACACACATTCACCTCATAACAGGAGAGGCCCCTCCAAAATGTTCGAAATGTTGTGATAATCTGACCGTCAAACATATTTTTGAAGAATGTCATCATTACAAATTAACTCTGAACCAGTTAGGGATACCAAAAAATGTTCCTGTAATAGAAAGAGTTATTAAATTCATCCATAAGGCTAACTTAATAACCACCCTTTAATTATTATAATTATCTATTTATCTTGCCTTATTTTAAAATTAAAATAGCCACTGATCTGCTTTTTATCATCCTTTCTCCATTATCGTTACGATCTATTATTAAAAAAATTATAATTGCCTAACTATATAATATTTCAAATCTCACGGAAATGAGTCCCACTGGTGCGGATCAGTACACCATACCAAAGCTGTGACTATGGAACAACTAGCTCTTACCAAAGCCAACAACCAACGGGCGTTGATCACCAGGCTGTTAAACGCCCTTTCAAAACTAACAAACAAAGTATCGAAGTAGAAATATGCAGACAAAATACCATGGGTTGTAGTGGTTCAATTATTATTATTATAAACAACAGAAGAAATAAAACATTTAAAATTTTATCTATCGTTAAATCCTCAATGCTCCTTACTTTGTCACAAATAAAATCATACATAAAGACCTTAATGTTCCCTATGTAACCGATCTAGCCCGAACCAGATATCACTCCTTCCATTATAAACTCCCTAACCACTCAAACCCCTTAGTTTCTAATCTTGCATCCTCTTCCATTCCTGAAAATCCTCCGAGGCGCCTGAAAAGAAGATGGCCACGAGACCAGCTAATGTAAAATGTCATTAGAGTGCTACCAATGTGGTAGTTTCTCTACACGCCTGTAACACTCCAATTTAACTTAGATCAGATTTACAAAATGTATTATAATGTACAGTTGTAAATAGCAATAAATAAATATTAAAACAAAAAAAAAGTTTATCTATAGTTAATTCCGAATGATTACAACTTATCAAAAAGTTCGAAACAAATAAGAGCATATCACTTATAAGAGCTCGCCTTGAAAAAGAAAAAATATTACCTCGATAAAATAGTAAACTAACTTCTATAAATATTTCTTCAACTGGTGTTCTAATAAAAATCACAAGATACAAAGAAGGCTTGACTTACTGAATTTGAAAATGATTCAAAAAGTAGTCGTTCCTATACATTTTGAATTGTAAGAAAACTTTTAAATAAATGATATAAAACAATACCATCATCATCCCCTCGAAGTAGATATTGTCCTAGAAATCTGAAAAGAGTAAAAATAAAATAATAATAATAGTGAAATAAAAATAAGGAGGAGACAAAGACACTCTAGCTATTGATATAATTGAAGAAGAGGAGGGCATTAAGGACTCATTGTGCCCCCGCGAAAGCAAATCCTCCCAGCGATTGTGTCCTTAGCTTTGTCCTCCGCAAAAGGATTCTTTCATCTCGAGTGTCCAGTCCTTTCTTCACTAAGTCCTCGGGACCCTTCTTGTCGCTAATTAGAGGAACTTCATCCCTTCAAAGCACCCTTCTTGCGAAACCAAAATGTTTCATTATACAATCCTAGTTGTTAGTACTTCCGTTTTTAATTCGGAACTAAAAAAATAATCTAAAGAGAAACAACTATGGCAGTGGCTAGCGATTTTGCCGCAATGATAGAAAATGTACGATTCACTTCTAAGGCGTGTACATGTGATAGTTAACGTGTATATTTTTTTTCAGGTAGCATGATCTGATCAATCTCATTTTTTTTAATGACAATACAACAAACATTCAAAAAAGAGCTAGCCAGTTTTTTTATCAAATAATTTCGATTTTAATATAAGAAAATATTGCCGATTTGGCCAGAACCAGATACCGTTCCTTCCATAATAAACTTCTTAACCACCCAAATCCACTTGTTTCTAACCTGGCTTCTCCTTCATTACCTAATAATCCTCCTAGGCGCCTGAAAAGAAGGTGGCCAGGAGATCTTCTCCTCTAGAAATGTTATTGGAGTTCTATCAGTGGGTAGATTCTCCACATGTTTTTATCATGTCACTTTGTCACCTACAGCAAATTTACTTTATGTATATATGTGTATACAGTTGTAAATAGCAATAAATAAATTATTAAAAAAAAAAAAAGAAAAAAATTCTTATATATCATTGACTTGAATATTGATAAAGTTCTAGGTATTTGAGTTTGTTTTAAAGTACCGAAGAGCTCTGAAGTGGAAAGAGTAAGGGCAACAAGACTTTCTGAGTAATTGAATGCAACTTCCAATATCTGTTGAGTCCACGAATTGAGTAATTTACATAAATTAGAAGCGATTTCAAAAAATATATCAGATATACATTTTTCTTGTTCTTTTTACGAGTTAGTTCTGCTTTCAATTGCAATTTTCCATTTGTAAAGATCAAAATAAATTAATATTATAAATTTTTAATTAAACACAATCATATCGCATCATTCACGATTCAAAATCATAATTTACATGCCTGAACAGTTATGATTTTCAATTTTTAATGAATTAATATTATATATGTATAATCACGTGACAATGTATTTCTATATATTTAGTCCAAGCAGTAGATGTTTTAACCTTCAAGTCTGAGGTCTAAATTTTCACCACTGAACCAGCGGAACGGCCCCTCCCCGTTCCAATAATCCACTGGCGTAAGCCAACCAAGTTACAACCTTCATTGGACCCCTCACCTAATCTTATAATGTCAAAAGGCAATCGAAGGTATCCTACACACCCAGCTATACATATAGCATACCTCCTATATGTACGTACCAAATACCCACTAAAAGCAGAAGGGTATGAAAAAAAAAAAAAAAAGATGTTTTAACGTAGAAAGTTATACATTTAAAATTAAACAAGACAAATTGCCAACATTTTTTTTTTTTTTTTATTGTTTGTCCATAATTTAGACGGATTGTAGCCTAGTCAAATAGAGACCTAATAGAAATCCCAAATGTTTTGGAGAATTTCTGAATTATTACTTTCCCATATAATATATTGTCTTAATTATTTAAAAATACTGAGGTGAAGAAAACTTCTAATTATCAGACGCGTAGTACGACATATTCCATTACAAAGAGCAAAGGTCCGTCTTTACATACATACGACATTGAAACTACCGACTGTGACATAATTTATATCGAGAAGGCACATCAAATTTTCCATCAAAGATCCTATTATTTAGGACACTGACACCGACAGGACGGCCACAAAGGTGGCAGACACACACACACACACAGACCCAGACTCAACTGAGTATGAGTAACTATGGTACATTATTTGAATCAACACACCTAGTGAGCTCCATCACTAACAGACTACCCCTTACCGAATGATCAAATTTTCTCAACACCCCTTAAAATGCAATACCAGAATACAGAAAAATAGGCTACCTTCAACCCGTTTTCATCATGACATCAACCCCACGCATCTCAAGTCCATAATTACTGGACTATTATAATCATGTTATTTTATCTACTGTTTCAATTTCCTATGTATACATTTTATTTTCTACTTCTTTCATCGCTTTAATTTTATTAATTCCATTCTGTACAATTATTTACTTTATGTCATTCTGTTTATATTTTCTTTATTTTCTGTATTCATTGGTTGTTATCTTGTTCTGTTCTTAGCCCTGATGAAGGCTAGAAATTCTAGCCGAAACATTGGCACGATTAAATAAATTAATTCAACTTATTAGTGTTATATTTTGACTTCACCCCCAACCATCTTCTCCTCGTATTTCATCGTCGGTCAACTATCTCTCATGATTATATATTTTTATTGTTAGCTTGGGCAATTAGCCTGCATTGGATAAGTTATTTCAGTGAATGTGACAAATCAATTATAAGTTTGTTTCCTAGATGATGGCCAATAAAATAATATTAAATATATATATTTTTAACGCTGTATTATTAATTTTATATATTATATATTTCTTCTTTACCCAATTAAACTGAATTTCAAATTATCTACAAAACCCTATTCAGAAACGTCGGATAGGTAATAAAATTTGTTGAGAATATAGGACTAAAAAAATTTGTGTTTTTATTATTCGAATTATGAGAACAAATTTAGCCCAGCCTAATGGGGACCAGAACAAAGGTCATGGTAAAAATTAGAACCTAATTTATAATCAGGTTCCTAAAAAATATTATTCAGAAATAATAAAAACACAAATTCTTTTGACCCTTTACTCTATTTGAAGTTTCGGCCCATAGGCCATTATTAAGGAAACAAACTTAAAATTGATCTGTCACATTCAATAAAATAACTTATCCAATGGCGGCTAATTGCTCAAGCTAACAATAAAATTGTATATTTTTAATGCATTATTATTAATTCTATAATAACTTTCTTCTTTACACACCTAAACTGAATATCACTATTATCTACAAAACACTATTCCGAAACGTGGGAGAAGTAATAAAATTAGTTGAAAGAATAGGATCAAAAGCATGAAAGCTCTTAGAATAAATTAAAATCAATAAAAAGATTAATAAAACCATAATCGACATCCATAGTTGCTCTAACTCGCTTAAGAATAGGCCATATTGTCCTGGAATAAGAATGCCCTTACTATTTACCAACATTAAGCAGAATAGGATTGACCCCAAATTTACCTGAAGCTCTCATCTATGAAGAAGCTAAAGTAAAATTGGCATTAAATTTTTAAAAGCCAATTGCCTCTTTTCCAAATTATAGCATTTTTTTGGTTTTAATTTTAATTTTTTATTTTATTATTAACCATTTTTTTAAATATTACTGTGTGCGAGAGAAAATATGTGTGTTTGTGTGATAGGTCTGTATCTCTATAATTATAATAGTACATAGGCGTTGATAATCAAAAGGTTTGATGCCTTTAAACAAGAATAAACAAACAAACATTATTTATGACTGATTGCTTGGATTGGAATGTTGATTACAACTTTCATACGGTCAACTATCTTCTTCCAAAATGTTAAACAACAAAGTTATAAAAATAACACTGTATTGCGATATTTGGTTATCGAAATAATAATAATAAATCTATAATATTACAATCCAAGAAGAGTTAGGAAGTACGATTACTAACCAAATGTGGTGCAAGGAATTCATTAGGTCAGAATCACATTCCACCGCCAGATTTTTACTGAATTAAGGGTACCTACTTTATTTAGTTTATTCACTTACATGGAAACAGGAAATATTCATCAGTCACAGGATTCGAACCTGGGTTCTTACAGTTCGTAGCACAGTGCCTTACATATAAGCCACGTTATTTAGTTATAACGGAAAAAAATATCTTTGTTAATTCTTTTATATTGTATCAAATAAAAGACCAATTAGTATGCAGTGTCTTGAAACAATCCAACGTATTTGGAATTGTTTGTCATTAAGAAAAGCATTTCTCTCTTTCCATATAATTTGTAGTAATCAGTATAAAACATATAATTCAATGAAATATCCTTAAATTCAATTTTCAAACTTTGGTTTGTGTAGTATTTAGTGCTGTGCTCGACAAAAATTTAAAGCAACATAAGAACTGAATTGCAAAAATGCGAGAAAAAAAAAAATTGTGTTTTTATTATTCATTTTGTATAATGTTTTCTAGGAACCTGATTATCAATCAGGTTCTAATTTTTGTTATAACCTTAGTTCTAGTCCACATTAGGCTGGGATATATTTTTTTTATCACTGATTAGAGCGACTCGATCTACCTTAAAAAAAGACTGTTCAAACATAAAAAAATTCAATACTCTTCAGGACGGACTCGAATATACACAGAAGTCGAAATATCACATTCCCGGGTCCATAAATAAAAAAATAGGCGAGGGCAAAGTCTTCTAGACAAATGTTGATTCGGCTTAAATTAATCCCTTTTTCTAACTTAGGTTATTAAAAAAGTAAAAAAAAATATCATATCGTTAGACTCCATCCAGAATTTAATCCACGCTTCTGCTATACTGCCTTGTTGAACCACTGCAAATATAATTGCCAGGAGTAAGTGATCTGGATGCAGGGGCGGATGGTGTTGAAGAATAAATAACAGCTCCGAAGCGTGAAGTGGAAATATTGAAGCCGATGGTGGTGTAGCAGTGGTTCTGGTACTAGTAGTGGTAGTGGTGGTTAGGAATGGGGGGAGGGTCATGTAATTGGATTGGTGGAGAGAAGAGCCCTCATTACCGTTGCCACGCCCCCTCGACGCCAACACCTTCCAGTCTTTATGTATTCTTCGAGGGAGCACTTAGGGGCCATTTATATGATCCCTTTCAGCTGCCTTTCGATCAATCCTAGTCCCTTTCTCCAGCCCAAATACTGGACAATATTTTAAAGAGAGTGAGGACGGTTTTCATGTACTATAGAAATTAAATATAATAACATAAAATGCTTATATAGAAGAAATAAAATAAAATTATGAACTAAAAAGTCAGAACAGGTAGGTTATTTTAATATAATCGGGTCCCGCATCACACAACTTCCATTTATTACTTACGACCCCAAATTTGAGGGTTCGTGTTGAAGTCTCGGAAAATTATGAACAAATATTATTAATTATTTCTATTATTATTTAATTATTTCTATTATTATTTAATTATTTCTATCGCTATAAAAAATATACTTATGAATTTCTTGAGGTGGTAATATAGTAATTAATTTATTTATTGATAAATATTACTACAATCCGTCACAAACATGGACAATGAGTAATATTTATAATTGAACAAATTCATACCAACATTTTTATTTATTTATTGCTATTTACCACTTTACATTATAATATATTTAGTAAATTTGATTTCAGTTAAAATGGAGTGTAGAGAAACAATCCATTGGTACCATTCTACCGGCATTTTTACATTAGCATGTCTCGTGGCCATCTTCTTTTCAGGCGTTTCATCTGAAGATTGTCAGGAATAGATGAGAAAAAAATATCAGAAACTAGTAGGTTTGGATGGTTAGGGAGTTTATAATGGAAGGAATGTAGATATCATTTGGGTTGTAATAGTAGAAATCTACGTGCAGTGTCCTGTCTTTTCAGTCTTGTGCAAGGATTCCAGGTTAGTCGTTTGTCCAGATGTAGTCCAAGGTAGCGGATCTGTTCGACACGGTCAACATTATTAAAGGAGAATGTGGGGCTGTCGGAAGGTTTTCGACGAAGGGTAAAGATGATTTGATGGGATTTATTTTAATCCTCCAATTACGACAACATGTTTCGAGGGCTGTGATATGGGATTGGAGAGTATGGGATGCAATAAAAGGTCATACCACAAAAAAAAAAAAGTAAATAAATAAAATCTCTAAACGTAATAAACGAATAAAATAAAGATAATCAAACAGTGTAAAATAAATTATATAAAGTACTTACAATCTCAGTAATATAGACGGGATTGAGCATTGGGGCGTCACTAAGCCATCAAAATCCTCCTGGAATAATCCTTACTGTCCAAAATCCGAGATGCTACTTATTACGTTACAAGTAAATACATCCATAAAGACCTCAATATTCCACTTGTTGCAGATTCGGCCCGAACTAGATATCCTTTCATTTCAAAATCCTTACCTCCCAAAACTATTATCCGAAATCTCCCATTCCTACCAATTCCTGATAAAACTCTGATGAAACTCAGGTGTCCGTAAAGAAGAAGGCCAAGGGATCTTCTAATTTGAAGCAATAATTGAAATATCACCATTAGTTGGTTTCATGCCAAGATTATCATTGGTTTTGAAACTTATATCACATTTAATTATTGTATTTTTGTATACAGTTGTAAATCTCAATAAATAAAAAGAAATACATGCATAAATTTATTATACAGTCCACTCAGTTATAATTTACAGGACTTATACATATCAATTCACTGCATTCTCTGCATACATCCAAGACTGCAGTAATTTTTTACGTTCTAATGTATTTATCTATTTCTATTTGTGTCAATAATTTGTAAACTTCATAGAACATCATAATATATTTATTATATCATCGCAATATATTACTGTAATTATAATTTACTATTACTGTAGTATTATTACTATTGGCGGGACAGACCGTGTAGGCCCAAGGCCTCTAGCGCTATTTATTCTCACTCTCACGCCTATTTTTTGCGAGTGCCACCAATTGGCTAACGGGCCTCACAAAGCCCGGGGGGAGGCTGCGAGCGAGTATTGTTTAATCATAAGCTTGAAAAAATCCCAGATAAGGCCGGGGACTCGAACTCGCAAACTTTGAGTTGGCAGTTACCACGCTACTACCATCACTCCCGGTAGTAATTACTGTAGTATTATTGGGTATACGTTATATTTATATTATTAGTGTTACTACCTACCATATTATTATAGCTCTATAATACATATTGAATATCTTAACTTTGTTACATTGTTCTGAGTTCAAATCAATTGATACCCGGGACTGCTTTACAAACTCCGTGAATTCGTACCTCCTACATACTTTCTCATCATTCGTTCCTTTCTCATGGATAGATCCAAGTAAACCACAATGGTTCCTATTCATCCCTCTATTCTCAGTCCGCTGGTGTTCCTCAACGTAGTATCTTTGGTCCCATCCTCTACACCGTCTATACAGCTGACATTCCAACCAATCCTAACACTATGCTCACCACGTATGGCGATGACACATGTGTGCTCGCTGTTAATAATAACCCATTAATTGTATCCCAAAATCTCCAATCCCATATCACAGCCCTCGAAGATTGGTGCCATAATTGGAGGATTAAGATAAATTCCAACAAATCTCATCAAATCACCTTTACCCTTCGTCGTAAACCTACTGACTGCCCTACAGTTTCATTTAATAATGTTACTCTTACTCCTGTCGAACAGATCCGCTACCTTGGACTACATTTGGACAAACGATTAACCTGGAATCCTCACACCAGACTGAAAAGACAGGAAACTGCACGCCGATTTAGACTATTACAGCACTTACTAGACAAACGGTCTAAACTTCAAACACATTACAAAAGATTGATCTACATGACTGTAATAAGGCCAATCTGGACAAATGGAGTTGAGCTTTGGGGCTCCACTAAACCTTCGAATTCTTCTCGTATTCAATCCTTACAATACAAAATCCTTCGTAAAATCCTCAATGCTCCTTACTTTGTCACAAATAAAATCATACATAAAGACCTTAATGTTCCCTATGTAATCGATCTAGCCCGAACCAGATATCACTCCTTCCATTATAAACTCTCTAACCACTCAAACCCCCTAGTTTCTAATCTTGCATCTTTCATTCCTGACAATCCTCCAAGGCGCCTGAAAAGAAGATGGCCATGAGACCAGCTAATATAAATTGTCATTAGAGTGCTACCAATGGGTAGTTTCTCTACACACCTGTAACACTCCAATTTAACTTAGGTCAGATTTACTAAATGTATTATAATGTACAGTTGTAAATAGCAATAAATGAATATTTAAAAAAAAATCAATTGATATAATAGTCTATATGAAAGCAACAACGTAGTTAATGATTTTTATAAACTGGTAGTGTTACTTAATTACATTGTGGTCCGAACAGAATAATCCTTTAATGTATGTCATTATTTTTAATTAATTAGTATTCGTAAATTGTCAGATTAAAACATTGAGAAATAATTAATGATATTGACAATAGAGTTTGGATTGAAGGGCGAAGGTAGACTGTTAGTGAGCTGTTGCAATTTACACCGCTCGGTTTGAAAATTACTCCATTCATTGCTATCAGGCAACGACCTTAATTACCCAAATCGTCTGGATTTGTTATTTCGCGGGGCCGATATGGAATCGCATTATTCTTGAATAAACTCATCATAGCCTCGTTTGTTTGCCCCGGGTTCGGGAGAGGACCTTGTTGTATAGGGGACTAAATGAACCAATCTCATTGGTCCAAGGGAAAATAATTCAGCCAATATCCTGGCACCAATCGGGGGCCCTGTCCCATCCAGCCAATCCTGTTCGATCTCCTATCAGCTTTGTCATGTTAACCCAGATTGAAAAAAAGTTAACACTGCTTTAATATTAAATTCAGGAATACAAAATTTTAAAAAAAATCCAATACAAAATGCATTTTACTTATTTTTGACAAAATTAATATTGCAACACAATTGCCAATCTGGGATGGCGTTCATTCGTGTTAGATCCTTCAAGAAAATTTTTTTATTTTTTTATTTATAGACATTTACAGCTGTATATAAAATACAACAAGAAAATTTTAAGTAAGATCATAATGATATGATACAACATGTAGAGAAACTACCCAGTAGTAGAACTAGAAGGTCACGAGGCCATGTTCTTTTCAGGCGCCTCGGAGGATTGCCAGGAATGGAAGAGGAAGAAAGGTTAGAAACTAGTGGGTTTATGTGGTTAGGGAGTATATAATGGAAGGAATGATATCGGGTTCGGGCTAGATAGGTTACATTCCGGTCTTTATGGATGGTTTTATTAGTAACAAAAAAAGATGCATTCAGGTTTTACGAAGGATTTTGGATTTTAAGGATTGAATACGAGAGGAATTCGAAGGTTTAGTGGAACCCCAAAGCTCAACTCCGGATGTCCAGATGGCCCTTATTATTGTCATGTAGATCAATATTTTGTAATGAGTTGGAAGTTTGAACAGTTTGTCCAGTAAGTGCTCTAATAGTCGAAACCGACGTGCAGTTTCCTGTCTTTTCAGTCTTGTGTGAGGATTCCGGGTTAGTCGTTTGTCAAGATGTAGTTCAAGATAACGAATCTGTTCAACAGGGGTAAGAGCCACATTATTAAAGTATACTGTAGGGCAGTCGGCAGGTTTACGACGAAGAGTAAAGGAGATTTGATGGGATTTGTTTGTATCCTCCAATTTCGACACTATTCTTGGGGGGTTGTGATATGGAACTGGAGAGTTTGGGATAGAATCAAAGAGTTATTATTAACTGCGAGCACACATGTGTCTTCAGCATACGTGGTAAGGATATTGTTAGGAGTTGTTGGGATGCCAGCTGTATAGACGGTGTAGAGGATGAGATCGAGGATACTACCTTGAGGAACACCAGTGGACTGAGAATAGAGAGATGAATAGGAACCATTGTGGTTTACTTCAAAGAAAAATTAATTTAATTTTAAACATTTATCAAGATAAAATAAAATATTTATGAAATGGAAAATAATAATTATAATCTGCATTAGCCAGTTTTATATTTATAATAATTTTATTTAATACTGATAAATTAACGGTAATCAGAATTTTATATTTAAATATTATAAGAACATAAGTAGCAGTGAAAGTTACTGAACTGTAATACTATTTAATTTCATAATTTTAATTGTAAATTGTAATATTATTAAGTTAAATAATTTTAATTACTATTTAATACCAAACATTATTTGAGACTTAAATTTCGATTTATGCAGGTCTATTTTGAGATATATGTGTTAAAAATTAAATCTGTAGTACTTTTTAAGGAAGTACTGTACTAGACCAACGGTTGTGCAAGGAGGTTGTTAGGTCACAATCACTAGATTTTAACCTAATTAAGGGTGCCCACTTATTGATGCTGGGTGGACACCTGAGGGCATCTAAACCCACAGGTCTGACACACGGCTGCAGTGAAACAGAAAATAATAGTCAAATTTTTAAGAAGATTGTCAGGGGTGTGATAAAAAAAAACAACAAAAAAAACAACTATTTATTTGCAACCATTTCGGTCTATTTTAAGAGCTTAATCAGAGCCAAAAAAATACAATAACAGCTAAAAATATTTTGTCATAGTAGGATAATAATATATAAAAAGTTAATTAAGGTAGGGTTAAAATTATGTAAATATAAGTAAAAAAAAAATTACAAATGAGAGAATAAAAGAACTAAAATAGTGTTAATATAAAATAGTCAAAGATGAGAATATTTAAAACAATACACAAACTATTATTCATAAAAAATTTGTTGAGGTTAATGACTTCCAGTTTAATGAAATTTTTATTAAATTATCATGACATGGTACAACGTTTCGGGACTACTGTCCCATATTCATGCACCTTAAACCTCATAATTTTATGTAGGATATCATGTCACAATTTGTGCATCTTCACTACTCCTTAGCACAGCCATTACTAGTGTAATAATTACTACCAGCAGTATTTGCTGTGAAGATGCACAAATAGTGACATGATTTCCTATATGAAATTATGAGGTTTAAGGTGCATGAATATGGGACAGTGGTCCCGAAACGTTGTACCATGTCATGATAATTTAATAAAAATTTCATTAAACTGGAAGTCATTAACCTCAAAAAATGTTTTATGAATTGACTCACCAGACTTCCTATAGAGATAATCAAGAGCAAACTATTATGGTAAAAATGAACAGAAGACGTAAAAATGGAAAAGTAAATACAGGAAAACAAAATTTAACAAACTAAAACACATAAAATAAAAGTTGAAATTAAATAAAGGTCGAGAAAGAATAAGTAAAACTAAAATTATTAATAATAATAATAATAATAATAATAATAATAAATAAGTAAATATTTTTAGTTGTTTTGTATCTTGTTAACCCTGATGAAGCTCTACAAAGTAGGGCGAAACGTCAGCAAATAAATAGATAGTAAATATTTTTTGTTTTCTTTTGACCGCACACTCCTGGCCATCTTCTTCATAAAATTCATTTTAATTTTATTTTAAATCTTGATTAAAAGTACCAATTACTAATTCGAGGTTTTTCTAAAATAAAGGAAGTAATTTTGTTGGATTTAAAAACTAGAAGTAGAAAAAAAAAAAAGCAAAAAGTTGGCTGAGGAAATGGTGACTGTTAAATAAAACGGCCCATTTATATTCGAAATAATTCATGACGGCGGTCGTGGGACAAATCCGACCTTATTTATTTATATTAGGCCTATAAAGAGGGAATAAAGGGGTCTCGCTTAGGGCCGCTCTTTATTCCCAGGATCCAAAATGTCAGGATACTTTTTTTTTAAACTTAAATAAGGATCGAGGTAGTGAAGCAGGGAGATCAACTCGGCAGTCTAAACTCTAAACTCAATCTGTGGCTGTTCTAACTGACATCTCAATAGAAGTTCTGATTCAAAAAGTGTTTTTACATTTTCACTGAAAAAAATGAAATGAAAAGCTCTTAGTGAAAGAGCCCAAGAGGAGAAAAAAGGCAGTTATTTCACACCAATTTTTAATTACTTTAATGTGTATAATTACTAGTCAAAATTGATGAGTCTACCAAGTATAGGTAGGGGGAATAAAAAATGGCGGCTGTTTCAGAACGTTAAAAATAATTAATGTTTTAGTTTTTTTCCCGCTCTTGTACTGTCTGTAACGTGCAAAACGAATGTTTATTTTCAATCAATGTTTTTCCCCGTATAATTTGCAATCGTGGTGTAAGTAATCTGAAAATCCGATGATTAAAAACCTGGGGGATACGGTTTGGTATTGCAGTTCCGAATTTAGCGTCAATATTTTAAATTCAATCCGAGCACTCAATAGCTAAAGGATCAAAGGATTTGTTAAGCAAAGTGGAAATGCAGAGGGCGCCGGGCGACACGCTATTTTGAATTCTTTTTACCAACTTTTATTACTTGCTATTAGTTGATTTAATTATTTGAGCCTAGTACTAAGTGTAAATTAATTTCCGTTAATCCATTCTCATGTAAAAATGTTTAAATATGTAATGATAAAAAGTTTACCATTCTTTAAAGTGTTATCATATAGCATTTTCAAAATGGCCAATGTGGTTTTAGGTTTATTGCCGATAACTCACTAAGTACTATATGTAGCTGTAAATAACATCATAACCTACTTTATAGTGCATGTTAAATGTTAAATTTGATCCCTAAAAAAATTCTATACGCTTAGTGGTTTCCGAGATAATGTTTATTAATAACCAATATTAATTTTCCAAAATACCGAGGAATTATCTTTTTGTGGATTTATTTTGGCAAATATCATAACAACTAAAACTCTTGGGAAAATAATAGTTATACATTATTTTATGGTCTATTTAACACACCATTACCCCATGACCCAGGGGAGAGAGAGGTGGGACCGCTAAACTCCCTCGGCTACAAATAGCCCCATTTAACGCACTTCATATTAAGGAAGGAAAACAATCAAGTACTTTGAACAATAGGTACGTTGTCGAATCCTTCCACGGCACATCCCCTAAGCTCTTGCGGACCACCTGTTGGGTACCGCAGTTTTATACCAAAGCAAAATTAAATCAAAGCGTTAATAGCACTGAATTTAACTTATTTTATTGTTTCCAATCTGTTAGTACGGTACATTATATAATTAGTTCGGTACGTACTTAATATATATAATAAAAAAAAAATTGAATCTGTTCTACAATCCATAAAGGATCAGGGTTGAAGTACTTTGTAATGAAGAACTGTTACTAGACTAACGGTTGTGCAAATAGGTGATTTGGTCAGAATCATACTTGGCCACAAGATTTTTATTCAATTAAGAGTCCCCGCTTTATGAGGCTAGGTGGTGAGCTTCGAACCCACAAGGGTTCACTCACGGCTATGGTGAAACGGATAATAATTGCCTCAGCCGGATTCGGACCCACATCCTTGGAGTTAGTAGTACAGTACCTTACCACTATGCTGTCCATTTCTACTATAATATTATCTGGATTTTTTTTTGTTTAATGGGATATTTAATAAAAACTTCTGCCATAATTCAAAGGTCTATTTTTTTTCTCTTACTTTTCTATTTTTTTATTCATGAGAATTAATACAATCTGCCACTAATTAAAGACATAAAATATTATAGCTCAAATATTCATGCACACCATGTATATACAGAAATAGAAAACTGCAGTAGTAAGAATAACGTCGGTCTGTAACTCCAAGGAAAAGGAAGATACATTTCACTTCTTGGGAACTTGTCTCAAGTACAGAGAAACTAAGATAAAACATTTTGGGCAGCGGATCTGCTCTCTAGAGCAATTATTCATCGTGTTAAAAGGCTATAATTGAAAAGATCTTAGCAATTATGTACTATGGGCTTACACAGGTACACAGCACAGTTGGTATTTGAGGGATGGATTAAAGATATAGTATATTTTGTTAACATTGATGTGTTACTTAATACATAAATATTATATTGTTATTTTAAACTATTGGCAAGTTAAAATCATTGCGTTTAGGGTATATAATGTTTTTTTCAAAAACAAAATTTATTATTAATGTATTTTAGTCAAAATTACATAAAGGCTTCGATAGACGGATGTTTTTCCATTGTCTATACGAGTGTTTTTTATTTTTGTATGGATTCATGTATTGTATAGTATTTTAATAAACACATTTTAGAATTGATAAAGGATCACCAGTTCGGATTGGTGTGGTCGATGTAGTCTCGTCTTCATTGGAGCGCGGAATGTACTGCTCGGGAGTCTTTCTTGATGTAGAACAGGCTTTTGATCGAGTCTGGCACCCAG
>NW_027109437.1:704569-719637 GCF_000696795.3 Halyomorpha halys
AGAAATATATAAATAAAATAAAATATTATCACGATTTGTATAAATAAAAATGTGAATCTATATCAAAAATTGTATGTACAAGACAAAGAAAATTATATTTAAGAAACAATAAAATAAATACACATTCGCACCAATATAAAATATTTACATTCAGCACGGAAACTCCAAGCCAAGCTTTGTGACCCCGTGTGGAAGGCAAAGCGGGGCTCCTAGAGATCCTAGCGCTTCTCTCCCAACCACGTCACTGGTATTGAGGGCTGATAGAGACTGAGTGAGAGCGTTTGAGCTTTCTACACTCATGACTTGAGTGAAGAACTTGAAAATTGCTATTCACAAAAGGTCTCGGGTCCAATGCCGTTTCAACTAGGGTTTAAATAAAAACCGACACTTTAGAAAACCGGTTTTCGAATAGTAATTTTTCCAGAAAACCGGTTTTAACGAATATTCTGTAATTCGAACCAAAAATTTTAACAGAAAAGTTTTTGACTGAAATTATTTACTGTTCAATTTTATTGATAGTAATTTTTTTTTTATGCAATTTAGTAGAACAAAGAGATAATAGTTGACCAGGATTGTTGTTTATGCATAATTTTCACATATAAGGATGTAAATATTTTTATAATAGTGAAACGAGTTATTCAGCAAAGGGTTCCAATAAATAAAAACAATATATTTTCATATTTTTATAATAACCATATTTTTTTTTTTAAAAACAATGTTATTAGATACAGATGGATACTTATTAAAAACAATTAGAAAATATATAACTGTGTATTATATAATGTAAATTATAATCAAAGCCGAAAGACAAGAGTAAATAAAGTTTATGCATACACACTTATTAAAATCAATTTTAGTTTTAAAGACAATTAAGCAAAGGACCGAGTATTTTCTATTCCGGGAAATTTTAATACAACTTTGAATATTCTATTTATTTTTTTGTTTAATGAAATATGATTTCAGAAAACAGAGGACGTCTATCGATTTTCTATTTAACCGTGTCCTTAGTTTATTCACAAAATTACACGAAATAGAAAATACCCTCTCACTTGCAACCGAAGTGTTATTCATACATTGAAAACCGATATTTTCTACTAAAAAACCGGTTTTCGAATTTCATAATTTTCTCAATAAAACCGACAAACCCTAGTTTCAACCTTCAGTGGTCAATCAACTGACACTTCCTACTAACATTGTTTCGCTAATTCGTACTGTCGATTGGTTCTCTGCAGACATGTGCTGTATTCCAGTGTTGGTACAAAAGATTATGTGGTGCAAACCAGGTTCGGAATACAAAGGGGTTAATAATCCCATTAGTAGTAAAAAGTAATAAAGTTTGATGAGAAAGATAGATAGGAGTAGTTGTAATTACTTTGGGAGCAGGCCTTCATTACCGAGAGGTATTTCGGTTTGGTTTTGAGCATTAGCAGTAATGAAGGATCGAGGCGTGATTAGGTCGTCTAATCAGCTGATTTCATTATCTCCTTGTTCGCCCTACTTCCCGCCGGCGGGAAAAACATTTAATTAGCCGGCAAAGGCTCAGCGCTTACAAAATTAGCTTACGTCACTAGTGATATGAAAAAAAAAGAAGAAGATCGAATCCACTCTAATTATTCCGAGAAAAAGGTTCGAAATTAAAATGAACACGCAAATGGTAAATATTATTCAACTAAGTGGAACTGAATGCAAAATTAAGTAGATTCAAATTGAGCAAAAGCATTTAAAAAAAATATATATATATATTCAGAATTTGTTATGCCTATATAATTAGTAGGAGCTCATTTGAATATGCTTTGCAAGTTAAACTCAATAAACATTGAGGATTTGAATATTATAACAATTGTTTATAGATCGATTAATATTTAAATGATAATTTTGATCAGGTATCGATGCGATCGATTTTCCGGGGTAGAGCGGAATCCCACCTGTTACTCTTAATAATATTCCTCTACCCAGATCCGAACCATGCAATACCTTGGATTCATCTTAGACAAAAGATTCGCCTGGAACCAACATACTAGACTTAAAAGACAAGAACTCAACAGACGATTCAGCCAACTATACCGACTGCTCAGCCGGACCTCTCATCTCTCACTAGAAAACTTCTAATTTATAAGACTATACTCAGACCTATCTGGACCAACGGACTTGAACTTTAGGAACAGCTAAACCGTCGAACATCAAACGTAACCAATCCTTTCAATCCAAAATACTTAGATCCATAGTTAATGCACCCTATTACGTTTCCAGCAGAACACTACACCATGACCTATATATCCCTTTTGACCTTGATCTCATCCCAACCAAATTCTCAAAATTCCATATAAACCTTTCCAACCATCATAATCCTTTGGTTCAAACCTTATCTAGTTCCACCCATCCCAATAGCCCACCTAGAAGGTTGAAAGGGCTGTGGTCATTCATTGTAAAATAAAAATGGACAATTGGACAGAACTCCGGCAATGGTGAGATTCTCCACTCAAGTTGAGAGTTTGCGGCTTTAGCGCACTTGCTCAGCCTCCACTGGCTTAATGTTTGGAAACAGTCACCATTTTTTATCATTCCTACCCATACTTGGCATACTCATCAATTTTTTCTATTAATTATACATATTTTTCATTAAAGTAATAAAAAAAAATGGAGTGGAATAACTGCCTTTTTTCTCCTCATGAGATCTTGTACTATAAAGAAAGGATGATCTACTCCGATACGTTGGAAATGGCGACTGTTACATTTTCTAGTGTTGTTGATAGTTTTCGAGATACAGAGCTCCGAAGAAAAATTATTTTTTTTTTATTGTTTGGAAACAGTCGCCATTTTTTATCGTTCCTACCCATACTTGGCATACTCATCAATTTTTTCTATTAATTATACATATTTTTCATTAAAATAATAAAAAAAATGGAGTGGAATAACTGCCTTTTTTCTCCTCATGAGATCTTGTACTATAAAGAAAGGATGATCTACTCCGATACGTCGGAAATGGCGACTGTTACATTTTCTAGTGTTGTTGATAGTTTTCGAGATACAGAGCTCCGAAGAAATTTTTTTTTTTTTTTAATGTTTGGAAACAGTCGCCATGTTTTATCGTTCCTACCCATACTTGGCATACTCATCAATTTTTTCTATTAATTATCCATAGTTTTCATTAAGGTAATACAAAAATGGAGTGAAATAACTGCCTTTTTTCTCCTCATGAGCTCTTGTACTATAAAGAAAGGATGATCTACTCCGAAACGTCGGAGGTAGATATTTGTATTTATTCCACGTCAATACTGGCTTAGTAATGTATTCAATAGGCATATTGTAGTTTAATTATCCAGCACAATGATACTCATTCGACGTAGTTAACTGTATCATATTAATCACAATTAATAGTCATGATGTATTAACATAAAAATGGCCACATTGCACGAACACAGACGGGGTCTGGTTGTGGATTATAACGATCACAATTAACAATCAAAATGCATTTAAACGGCCATAACTAAACTAACACGCAGACAGGGCTGGTGAGTTATAATGGTGACTAATTAAGAACTGATTTAAAAAACGTAGATCGTCGGTCCGTTGCTAGGCGACAACCCTTAGCAACTCTTTCTCTTACTCTTACATATTATAACATAAAATACAAATGTTTCTTCTAAAATAAAATAAACTTATAAAAAAAAAAAAATGCAAATAAAAATAATTGTAATTAGATTCAACTATTTACAAATTAATTATTAAACTTGGCGTTGACAGAATTGATAGGTGTAACTTGATATTATCAGAGCATATCGCCAGCCTTAATATCGTTCAGTTTTTTCATTTATAGTTTACCTTATCATGTTTCCTCTTTTTAAATTATTTTACGTTTGACCTAACAGTAAATAAAAAATAAAATAAAGTAATTAGAAACATTTTCTTCGTAAATTAAGTTGGAGAAGACTAAGGAAGGGTTGGACGACGCATCTTCTCGGCTAATAGTTGTAGTACAAGAGGCGGGAAGAAAACAAGGCAGTTAACTCACCCCAATTTTTGATTACTTTAATGAAAACTATGTATAATTAATAGTCAAAATTGATGAGTCTGCCAAGTATAGGTAGGGGGAATAAAAAATGGCGGCTGTTTCAAAACGTTAAAAAAACATTAATTTTTCATTCGGAGCTCAAACCCACTTGTTTCTAGCCTAGCTTCTCCTTCAATACCTGATAATCTCCCTAGGCGTCTGAAAAGAAAATGGCCCTTTGATCTTCTTCTCTAGTAACGCTATTGGTTACCAGTTGTACAGTATTTTATACACCTAATATTAGTTATTTACAAAATGTAAAATTACAACACAAAGAGCTTTGTTAAATAATTAACGTTTCTAAAGGGAGTATGAAGGATAGATTAAAATAGATGTCACACCCCTACTGGAGTTCATGGAGTAGTACCTAATGGAAAACTGGAACAAAGCTTTGTTCTCGCTGTTATTGGATAAAACTGACTGTTTTCTATCAAAATTAGGCAATTAATTAACATAGATGGTGATAGAACTGAAATGATTACTTCTGGCGCCATCCAGTTGTTTTGCCATTTACAGTTCGCAATTAACATTAAACAAGGTTTGATTGGATCTCAATGTGTTTATTTAGTCTATAAATAGGGTATCTGCTCTTGTATATTCCATTAAATCAGTAATAAATTAAATTTTCATGTAAAGTCATCAGCGAGGATTGTATTATAAATATACGTGTTTCCTTTAACTATATATCCTGTAATAACGTTCTATTTACTGTACCTATTTATATATCATGTAATAAAGAGGTATATTGCAATTAAGGAAATTCAACGATTTTTTAAAATTTTTATTGTGCGTATTTTACGAAACTGAAATTATCTCAATAAAAATGGGTTTATCTGGGATAATACATAATTTTTTTCTCGCTAAAATCGGATGACAGAAAAGAAGAGGGGAGGGCGAGTCAGATAAATGATATTAGCTTACATTATTTTTTCGTAAATGTCGTAATCTGTTTGATGTTTCTCATAAATGTTATAGAAACTAAAACATTTATTTATTTATTTATTTTAATTTGTTGTAAAAAAAACCTAAATAGTATATAACCTATTCTATATTTTTCTTGTTCAACGTTTTGGAACAATTATCCCACCCATACTCATGCACCTTTAAGATCCCAAAGTTAAGTTATTCTTAGCAACATTTTTTATCTATGTTATATGTGTTTATTTAAAATTCTTGTAATCATTTTTATCACATATTTGTTATATTTTCAATTTCCATATCTTTCTGGGTCTCTACGGTCTGTCGCGCCTATGGAAAAAAAAAAACATACGGAGGACACTTTATATGAAGTTACAATGACTGCTATCTAGTTACAAAATAAAAGACTACAAAATCGCTAACCAAAGCTGCTTTGGAGGAATAATCCCTTACTGTTGAACCTGAAGACTTTCCAGGAAACCCGAGTCTATCCTCACTCAGTCACAAGCCATAGAAGATGTCAGGCTAGAAGCAGGGAGCTGAACGTGGCACTGGAATCACAGACCAGATGACCATACGAGTTCCATCAAGCAAGAGCGTTACATCTATTATTTGTTCAACATGGTGACCCATCATTATCACCGGATAACCCGGCTGACAATCTCATCTCATCAATATTTCCCACTATCTAAATTTATTTAACTAGACTAACATTTTTTATTACTTTTGTCTTACCCCACTCTCAACAATTAATTTCAATTCATTCCTCAATATATACTTTTTCATTTTTCTTTTATTACCTTCAATCAAACCACTATATCAAACGGACAACTTTAGGTTGATGCAGATATTACTCCCCTATAAACCAGATGGGGGCTGTCTGGTCAAAAGACTAATCAACCGTTTAGTGCAAGAGACTAAGAGAAAAAAAGGTAGTTATTCCAACCTAATTTTTGATTACTTAATTGAAAACTATGTACAATTACTAGTCAAAATTCATGAGTATGCCAAGTGTAGGTAAGAGGAATTAAACATGCCTGCAGTTTCAAAACGTTAAAAATAATATTTTTTTTTATTTGGAGCTCTATATCTTAAAAACTACCAACAGCAATAGAAAATCCACGAGAGCCTTATTTAAAGTAGAGTAAATTTGCTAAAATGCAAGCCCTAATAGAGCTATTTACGTTCAATCGTTCTGGAGATATAGCTTTTTAAAAAGCAACATATCATAAAAATGTACAGAACGTACTGAATGATAAGAAGTTAGTGAATTTATTTTCAAAAATCTATATCTCAAAAACCATTTTATGTACAGATGTATATTAGCATTCAAATTAAAGCTAGTTTAATGAGCTATAAAGTAGTTTATTACCTTCATCTTTGCAGGAGTTGTAGTTTTCATGATATCTGCTAAAATAAAATGATTTATAGTTGTTCGGGCTAATTTTCATTTGCCAAATTTATATTCATATGCGAATATCATAAAATCTACTACCCGTACGAAAATGTGTCATAAACTACTTTATAGTAAATTAAATTTCCTTTATTTTGAGTGCTGGCAGATATATATGTGCGTTATGTTCCTAGAGATATATATGTTCAAACATTCTATATGAACAACTAGTAAATAACATTTTGTAAATGTATTTTGTCAAATATCATAAAAACTACTACGCTTACAAAGATAAACGTTATAAACTATTTTATAGTAAATTTAACTAGGTTTAATTAGATTGCAAGTAGACATCTGTACGTCCTATGGTTTTTGAAATATTTTTTTTCATAAAACAAACTTATTGTCCGAACAACTATAAATCAATTTATTTTAACAAATATCATGAAAACTGCAACTCCTACGAAGATAAACATCATAAACTACTTTATAGCTCATTAAACTAGCTTTAATTTAAGTGCTAATGGACATCTATACGTCCAATAGTTCCTGAGATATAGGTTTCTCAAAATAAATGAACTAACTACTGATATTTCAGTACATTTTTATGAAACTATTAGACGTAAATAGCTCTAGTAGGGCTAATATTTCAGCAAATTTACTCTTCTTTAAATGATGTCCTTTCAGATTTTCTTGTGTTGTTGGTAGTTTTTAAGATATAGAGCTCCGAATGAAAAGTTAATATTTTTTAACGTTTTGAAACAGCCACCATTTTTTATTCCCCCTACCTATACTTGGCAGACTGATCAATTTTAACTATTAATTATACATAGTTTTCATTAATGTAATAAAAAATTGGGGTGAGATAACTGCCTTTTTTTTCTTCCCTGTTCTTGTACTATTTATTGATAAATAACAACAAGTAAAATATTGAACAACAAAAATAATATCACTGTTACCAAGGCCAATATCGTGCTAGAGTATAATGATGGGATGGGTGTTGTAGATCACCAAGATAGCTACTCATCTTCTTTTTCACTCGCGAGAAAATACATAAAAAAATATTTCTTTTCCTAACCGATATTGCATTTTTTAATGCTTATGTTTAATTTCGAAGACATTGAATATAAGACGTTATATTGTAGAGCACGGCTACAGAAAATTAAACCTTAGCCCAAGTACCAGAATAGTGAATTAATAAATCCACTGGCTATAATACGATAAACTGCATCAACCAATTACCTATCGCCCAATATACCAATTTATTTGATTCCTATCAGTCTTAGGCTATTAGGTTTATATTACGGTACGTTTAAGTCCGTTAGTATCCATGTTGCTATTCTCTTGGTCAGAGAGTACTATTATTCCAAGGATCAGGAAACACTCGGAACCCAGCAAACCCACAACGGCTTGCGGTCGGCGCAGGAGACTCGGGAGTAATTTGGACTATGGACGACAGGATGTCTGTTATTTCCCAAAGGATCGAGTATCCTGCTTAATTACCAGAAGGTGAGGGGCCCCTTAGCCGCGAGCGAATGAAATTCGTGATCAGAAGGACAAGGAGGATGGAATTATGTTGGACTATTCACAGCCCGCTCATTGTACATTCAGCTCGCGATCTGCTTTGTGCCGCTTATTGAAAATGGCATCATCTCGCTGCGGGGCGATAGGGTACAGCGGGCAAAGGATAATGCAATCCGCAGGATCTACACATTAATTGCATTAAAATTTAAGAACAACAGGAAATTATCCTTATTTTGAAAGGAAAGCATTAAGGAGGAAAAATTACTGCTGGTATCTTATTGGAAAATAAAAAAAATAAAAATTAAAAGTATTATAAATAACTAAACAATCGGCGATTCACCTAAGCGGAAAAAAAATATGATTACATCTTACCTTAACAGTTTAGAGAAAACAAATCAAACGGAAAATACAGTCAGTCAGAATGGTAGTAATACGGACGTTCGATTGTTCGTGCAAGGGTAATATTATTATTATTAATATTAACCCAGGAAATTATTATTCTCTCTTTTATTTTAATATTCTCCTGATTTGAAAAAAATACGTGTGGTTTAACAAGGTTCTTAACTTTCAATCGATATTATTTTATTTCAAATATGGACTAATAAGAATAGTTCTTAAATTAAATCGTAATGTTTGCACAAGCTTGTACGAGCCTGTTCATGCTTGCACGAGGTTGTTTGTTCTTGCAAGTGCTTGATAATGCTTTCACATGCTTGTGAGTGCTTTGCGAATGCTTGGACAAGCTTGTGAGTGCTTGCGAATGCTTCCTAGTTAGCATCGGAAATATAGTGCATTAAGCCGAAAATATTATTTTGGACTCCCTGGGAATCATACATCATCACCTGCATGGTAATTAGCTCTGAGGACATCTGATATTATTCAACTGTTTTTTTTTTATTTTATGTTTGGATTTTTAACTTTTTTCATTTTTTCCCTACTTAAATATGTTTTAACAAAATTATTCATTTCTTATAACTTATTTATTCGATTTAAAAAAAAAATAGTTTTTTTAACTCATTTATTTATTTTTTTAAAATTGATATACTGATTTGAAAAAAATACGTGTGGTTTAACAAGGTTTTTAACTTTCAATCGATATTATTTTATTTCAAATATGGACTAATAAGAATAGTTCTTAAATTAAATCGTAATGTTTGCACAAGCTTCTAAGAGCCTGTTCATGCTTGCACGAGGTTGTTTGTTCTTGTAAGTGCTTGATAATGCTTTAACATGCTTTGCGAATGCTTGGACAAGCTTCTGAGTGCTTGCGAATGCTTCCTAGTAAGGGCTTATGGGTGCTTGCACAATACTTACACAAATTTACGTGTGCTTTTGAGTAGTTGGGAATGCTTGAGAAAGCTTGTAGGGCTTGCGAGCACTTGGGAACGCTTGCAGGGGCTTGTAAATGATTTTACAAGATTGCGAGTAAAATGTAAAATCCCTAAAATATGTAATATTAATTTCGTACGACTAAGGAAACATACAGACCATGTATATTATATTTGCTGAGAAAGAGGAAGGGGTGATTTGAGGCCAAGTTGTAATAATATTAAACAATATTATGTGTGTGTTTTTGAACTTAATAGCTAATTAGTTCTTTATAACCTTGATCGTAATTTAAATAATAATAATGGGTTCCATTTAATATGGGATTTTTTATTTTCAAAAAGTTAAAATACCAAACACTTATGCCGCTACTAAGGTCGGTCTTTTTTTTTTTTTTTTGTTTTGTTTATTTCCATTTTTGATTTTCGACAGCTACAACTGAATGAATAAACAACCTTTTTTTGTATTTTCAATAAAAAAAAACTTAGAAGCAGCTAATTCAATGTTTCAAACAAAATGTATCTCATGAAAAGGTGCTTCCCTAGTTTATAAATAAGTTTTTTGTGAGAGGCCTCTGGTTTGAATCTTGCGGAACAATACCAAATAGAACAAGGAGCTTCTTAGAAGACCTAGGTGTTAGCATCTGAAATATAGCGATTTAAGGCGAAAATATTATTTTGGACTGTCTGGGGATCATACATCATCACCTGCAAGGTAATTAGCTCTGAGGACATCTAATATTATTCAACTGTTTTTATATTTATTTTATGTTTGGATTTTCAACTTTTTTCTTTTTTGCCTATTTAAATGTGTTTTAACAAAATTATTCATTTCTTATAACTTATTCATACGATTTAAAAAAAAAATAGTTTTTTTAACTCATTTATTTATTTTTTTAAATTGATATACTGTTATGTTTTTTTAATTTTTTATTTATTTCTATTTATTGATAATTTATTTTTATTTGCATTGCAATTTTGAAACGGATTGAACGTGCGTTGCGGACCACTGGAGAGGTAAGGTATGAGTGAATGGAATAGAGAGAATAGCATAGAGTAGTGAACAAAAAAATAGAAATAATAAATAAGGAAAATGTTATATAATCTTGTGCGTAATAAGTAAAATAAAATAGATAAAAAAAAATAATAATTTAAAATATATTGTATTTAGTTCATAGTTTATCATTGTTTGAATATAGAAAAAGTTTAAACAATTTTTTTTTGTATCTTTGTTAATATATTGCAGTTAATATATAATTAATTATGGATTAATAAATATACTCAGTGTTTTAGCAACCCGATGAATTTGGGCAGCATTGCCAATAAAGTATTTCTCTCACAGTAATCATAGTTAATATCATGTTTTTTACAAATATTTAAAAATGTAATAAATAAATAAAAAGGATGTTTCAGGAAATATTTCAATTTATGGAACATGAGCGGGAGAAAGGATTCAATCTTAGGAAGGCAACACCTGCCAGTATTGAACTACGTCAATGCAGTGAGCTCTTGAGTTACATCCAACCTGTCGGGCCTGTCCGACCCATCTAGCCTAAGTATTACAGAAACAGCTTTTATATTATATTTAGATATTTTATTATTATTCTCTGCCTCACTAAGGACTTACAAGCTTAAAGTATGTATAATAAAAAAATAATTTCCCTACCACCCCGGAATGCGTATATTTCATAAAATAAATCGTATTATTCTTTCTCTTTGAAATTCGTAACTTAGGGTTTCTCGATTTATTATTTCATCGATTCATTCGTTCTTGAACAGAATCTGTAATGCTACTACTAGGGTTTATACAAAAACCGACATTTTAGGAAACCGGTTTTCGAATAGTAATATTTCCAGAAAACCGGTTTCGAATTTTTACAAAAAAATAAAAATAAATAAAAAAAATATATTTTCATATTTTTATAATAACCATATTATTTTTTTTTAAAAACAATGTTATTAGATACAGATGGATACTTATTAAAAACAATTAGAAAATATATAACTGTGTATTCTATAATGTAAATTATAATGAAAGCAGAAAGACCAGAGTAAATAAAGTTTATGCATACACACTTATTAAAATAAATTTTAGTTTTTAAAGACAATTAAGCAAAGGACCGAGTATTTTCAATTCCGGGCAATTTTGATACAAATATTCTATTTATTTTTTTTGTTTAATGAAATATGATTTCAGAAAACAGAGGACGTCTATCTATTTGCTATTTAGCCGTGTCCTTAGTTTATTCACTTATTCATACATTGAAAACCGATATTTTCTATTAAAAAACTGGTTTTCGAATTTCATAATTTTCTAAAAAAAAAAAACAGTTTTTAAAAACCGACAAACCCTAGCTACTACCTATGGAGGGTCGAGGATACAAGACCAACAGTTGTAACGCCGTTTTCCAATTTCAGGCGCTTTTTAAATATTGATCGATTAACTAGCATAATAATAATTTATTTATTTGTTTATGGGGCAACCCCCGTACAAATAGAGTTAGCCTGTGACATATATATAATAGCTAATCAATTGTAGTACTTTTACAAAAATTATGAGCTAAAGATCGTTTATATAAACTAATAACAAACAATATACCAAGCTGGGCTATCCACATTCGTTAGAATAAAATAGTAAAAAAAAAAGTCACTTCATATTTAATAACAAGTCTGTTCTATAAACTTCGTCAATTCCTACCCACAACATATTTCCTTATAATCCGCTCCTTCCTCACTGATAGAACCTTTAAAGTAAATCATAACCTAGCCTACTCATCTTTCTTTTCTCAGTCCGTCGGTGTTCCTCAAGGTAGTATCTTAGGTCCCATTCTTTATACGGTTTATACAGCTGACATCCCAACCCACCCTAACACAGGCCTAACAACATACGCTGATGACACATGTATACTTTCTGTAAACACAACGACACAACTAATGCATCACAAACACTACAGGCACACATAACAGGTATTGAAGAATGGTGTAAAAACTGGAGAATCAGAATAAATCCTTACAAATCCCACCAGATAACCTTTACTCTCCGTCGTAAACCTCTGCTCTCCTGTCCTACAGTATCCTTTCTAAATACACCACTAATGCCTGTTGAACAGATTCGATACTTAGGATCCATCTTGACAAGAGACTTACTTGGAATCCACACACAAGACTGGAACGACAAGAAACTGCTCGTAAATTCCGATTGCTACAACACTTACTTGACTTCACAACAAAAATTAGTATACAATACAATAATCAGACCAATTTGGACATATGGAATTGAGCTCTGGGGCTCCACCAAACCATCAAGATCTTCCCGCATCCAATCGTTACAATCCAAAATCCTACGTAAAATCCTTGATGATCCTCATTACGTCACAAATAAACTCATTCATAAAGACCTTAACATCCCATTCGTTGCAGATTTGACCCAAAACAGATATGCGTCTTTTTATTCCAAACTCCTTAACCATCCTAACCCATTAATTCTTACTCTTTTATCCTTAACAATCCCTGATAATCCTCCGAGGCGTCTGAAAAGAAGATGGCCACGGGACCTTCTAATTTAAATTAATGTTTGAAGTACCACCAATGGGTGGTTCCTTCCCAAGTTTTTCAAGTGTATATGAAACATACAACGTATTTACCTATTGTATTATTTTGTACAGTTGTAAATTACATTAAATAAATAATTTTTAAAAACAAATTTAATAATATTAAAAAACTATACCTCCTAGAACGATAGGTGTCTAGCTCTAAGCAAAAGTTTTTGGGATACATATATAAAAAACAGTTTAGGTTCCAATCCTGAGGGTACAGACAGAAATTCATTCTTAGCTTCGGCATGTATCGGATTCGGTTCTCATGACACGCAGGGCAATTTGTCAAAAAATGGGAACAATCCTCCAGGGATTTATCGTTTTATCACAAGTTCGACAAAGCTTTTTTGGGTCCCAAACATATTTGTGTGTACCGACATTTAGAGTAATTGCATATTTACCGGATAGTCTTAGTTTGGCAATTATTCTCAAGTGAGTTATAGGGCAACTGATTTTTAGGTAGCTTTGAGAACGGGTTATAGGTCGATTCTCGTAATAACAAGAGATCCTTTATCCTGGACAAATTCCCTGTACCTATCCAAGATCTCCCCCATTCTAATTTTTATACTTGCCGGATCATTAAGTAGTATCGAGTCAAACATTCCAAAGCTCTCCAATATTTTTCTTATCTGCGTTACCCAATTATATCGCAGACTCAAATGGTTGTTACTGTCTAGCTACAGTAGCTTTAAATAACATTGTTTCACGAAGCGAGTACAACTCATGTTAAGTATTTTTATTGGCCAGGACATAGTTTGCTTTAAAACGTGATATCCCACAGGATTGGGTGCCACTTCTAGTCTTACCATAAAGTGCGGGATGTTTCGTTGCAAACACAGTAGTCGCTTGTAGTACCTAGCTTGTATATTTTCTCTATGTGCTTCACGGCCCAAATAGATGCAGCGTAGATGATACAACATCTAGCATAAAATGTCTATACTTTAAATAAATTAATTTGATTCTTGACGCTGTGAGAGAGATGCGCTGGGATCTCAAAGAGCTGTGCTTTACCCCTCACACGTGGGGGATAAAGTGGGTTCAGGGATCCTCAGGTCGATAGTGTAAATATTGTATATAATAGTTTAAATGTGACAAGAGATTATTTTATTTACTTATTTTTTTGAGTACTTAGTTTTCTTTATCCTTATGTTTGTATATATTTAGAGAGAGATTTTATTTATTTTTTAGGTATGTTATTTTCATTTACTTATTTACTTTTATTCTTATGTTATTTTACTTTTATTTTAGTATGATTGTGATCAGTTATAATCTATTGCCCAACAAAGTTGTGGCAGATTGTAATATTTATTATTAAAAAAAAAAATTATTCTAATTAATTAATACTTAAGTAAATAAGCGGTGTATCTCGGATTACACTCTGATTATTAAATTAAAAGCTTACATTGAAATATATTTACAAGGATTTGATATGTTATTCCTCCTCTAGTCTCTGTGCCAATAACTCTTTCAACTAAAAGGAAATTTTCAGGACCTGAAATTAGTTTTTTTCTTCAGTTTTTGAATAAATATAATATTACAAAAAAATCTCAAAAATAAAATTATCAAAAGTTAAAATCGTAAGCATATTTATAATACAACAAACTTACACAGCCTCCTGAATTGAGTTCACAAAACCCACAAACAGTTCAAGAGCAGGAACAAACTAACTGATATAACAGCACACATTAAACCACAAATACCGCACCGGAAAGTGGTCTTAGCGGCTAAACGTAGATTAAAAGCCAGCAACGTATTGAAAAGAACGACTTAGAGAATTTATGACGAAGTCAATGAATCTAATATCATTGAGAAAATTATCTTTAATAAGGTATTTCATGACATAGAAAAAAAACTTAAATGTTAATATTATAGTCAATAAATTCATAAACCCAGTCATACATGTTTTAAATAATATAGATACAGGATTAATTTTTAATTTTAAAAACTATGATTTTTAATTACTTTCTCCATTCGTTCCTTTCTCATTGATAGATTTTTTCAAGTAAACCACAATGGTTCCTATTCATCACTCTATTCTCAGTCCGCTAGTGTTCCTCAAGGTAGTATCCTTGGTCCCATCCTCTACACCGTCTATACAGCTGACATTCCAACCAATCCTAACACTATCCTCACCACGTATGCCGATGACACATGTGTGCTCCCTGTTAATAATAACCCATAAATTGTATCCCAAAATATCCAATCCCATATCACAGCCTTCGAAGATTGGTGTCGTAATTGGAGGATTAAGATAAATTCCA
>NW_027109437.1:720327-721482 GCF_000696795.3 Halyomorpha halys
CAATTTAACTTAGATCAGATTTACTAAATGTATTATAATGTACAGTTGTAAATAGCAATAAATAAATATTTAAAAAAAAACCATTAATAATAATTACTTACTGTTTTATTTCCCAAATTCTTGACCCGACAGTTGAGATGGGCAGTCTTGCCGACGAGTCCTGTGATGTTGTTTGCCACTGTGGTGTCGAAGGACGGGCCGGTTCCAGGAGTAGGCTGCTCCTGCAAGAACTCAGTCCTGAACCTCCGCGAGCAGAGTCCTTCTGAAAACAGGACATCTAGTTATTGCTAATATAGAATAAATTATAAAAATATAAAGAATGTTTCGAGGTTAGGTGTCCTAATTGAAAATATGAATTATGATCTCAAAACATTCACTATAAAGGTAAGTCTGTAAGCGCTTTGCTCAACAGATATTCAAGTTTGCAAATTTCAATTTAATTAATTAGGTTATAAAAGACTAATTAATATTTATGTCCAATTACTTTATTACAAAATGTAAACATGTAACTTTCAAATTAAATGTTCAAATTACTCCTAAGCCATCCTAACCAATTAGATCTTAACCTCTCATTCATAACAATCCCTGATAATGCTCTGAGGGGTCTGAAAAGAACACGGCCACGAGACTTTCTAATTTAAATTAATGTTTGGAACCCTCCTATCCCACATCACCACTATTGAAGAATGATGCCCAAATTGGAGGATCAGTATTAATTCCAATAAATCCCACCAAATCACATTTACCCTTCGTCGTAAACCAATGACCTCTTGCCCTACAGTACTCCACTTATTCCTGTCGAACAGATCCGTTACTTAGGACTACATCTCGACAAACGACTGACATGGAATCCTCATACAAGACTGAGAAGACAGGAAACTCCTCTTGAGAATCGAAGCCACTGATCGTCTGGCTGGTGGTCTAGAACAATCCAAGAGGCTAAGTATTGCCATCCCTTCCCACCCTAGCCATATGGCCATGTTCTCATCCAGCATAACCTTTTTAGTAAAGAATTAAGGTCCTTACGAAGAAGTTTATTCTGAATTCTGAATTTATACTCAATCCATTACAAAAGACTGATCTACATGACTATTATAAGGCCTATCTGGACATACGGAGTTGAGCTTTGGGGCTCCACTAAACCATCAAATTCCT
>NW_027109437.1:723467-724612 GCF_000696795.3 Halyomorpha halys
AAAAAAAAAAAAAAATCATTTTTGAATTCTCTTAAGAAAATAAAAAATTGAAAGAAATAGGTGAAAGAAACTGCCTGAACCTCTACGAAGAGCCCAAGAGACCAAGAGGCGAAAAACGGTAGGGGAAATAAAAAAAATTGAGAATTTTACAGAAATTAAAAAAAAAAATCATTTTTGAATTATTTTAAGGAAAGAAAAATAAAAAGAAACTGCTTGAACCTCTACCAAGAGCCTAAGACACCAAGAGGTGAAAAAATCAGTTATTTCACCCCAGACTTTGGTTACTTTAATGAAAACTATGTATAATTATTAGTCTAAATGAGCCAAGTATAGGTAGAGCTGATCCAGAAATTATAAAAAAAAAAATTAATCTTTCATTTGAACGTTTATTTATATCTTTAAAACAGCCAATAACATAAGGAAACCTAAGAGAATATCTTTTAAAATAGAGATTTTTTTTTAGATATGAGCCCTAATAGAGAATATATATATTTTCAATAGACTCGAGATACAGATTTAAAATAAAAAAAAACATTTCATAAAAAATGAACTGAAAAATCAGCAGTTAGTGAATTTATAGTGGGAAATCTATATCTAAGGAATCCATAACTGCGTACAAGTGTCTATTAGCACTAAATTTAATGTGCTATAAAGCAGTTTATTATGTTTATCTTCCTAGGAGGAGTAGTATTAATGATATTTGCTAATTTATTATGAATACTAGGAATAATTTTTCATTTGGACGTTGATATCTTTAAAACTACCAATAAAACAAGAAATCATCTCAAAAATAAGAGAAAACGTTTAAATTTTAGTAAATTTACTGAAATATGAGCCCTAATAGAGCTATCGACGTTCAATAGTTCCTCATATATATCTTTTTAAAAAGCAACGTTTCATAAAAAATCACTGAAAAATCAGAAATTATTTCTTTTTTTTATATCATGTTTTAATTATTTTAAGGAAAGGAAAAATTGCGCTTTATTTTATTTTTTTTTTTTAGGAAAAAAAGGTTCAATGTTCATTCAGACTAGAAAAGAAATATTGAAGATGTCATCGAGTAAGTATTGAAGTATTTAAAGTTGTTGATTGTTTGTTAGTTTTGAAATGGCGTTTAACAGCCTGGTCATCAACGCCCGTTGGTT
>NW_027109437.1:725612-738225 GCF_000696795.3 Halyomorpha halys
CTCGCAACCTTCTAGGTCCTATAAATATTAAATGGATAAGATTGCTTTATCTATAACAATTATGATAAGATTACATACATATATAAAGTATTTAAAGTGTACGCCACATGAAGAGTATTTTATTCGAAAAAACCCTAAACATTTAGCTTATTCTCCATTCGGAGTCCGATATTCTTAAAATTACCTACACTACTAAAACATTTTATAGCTTAATACCTAAAGTAAGGTAAAGTTAAAAATCATTGTCTATATCTCTGAAACTACCACTACACTAGAAAACCTAATAGAACATAATTTAAAGCAGAGTAAATTAAGGATGTAGCAGAGGATATTAGTTCAAGAATCCGGGGAAAAAAGTCAGTTATTAATTTTCGATTACTTTAGTAAAAACCATGTATGATTACTAGTCGAAATTGATGAGTCTGCCAAGTATAGGGGAGTAAAAAATGGCTGCTGTTTCAGAAATTATAAAACAAATATATATATTTTTTAATTGTTTTAAGGAAAGTAAAAATTGCGTTTTATGTTCTGTTAGAAAAAAGAATAAATTTTCATTTAAACTAGACAAGAAATATTGAAAATGTCATCAAGTAAATATTGAAGTGCCATCCTTCCCGCCCCACGAAGACCCCCAGGGAGCGACGGTCCAACATCACTTTTAAAATATTAGCTTAAAACAGGAAGAGGAAAGTTTAAGATAGTGAAATTATTTAAATAGTGCAATATTTAAAAAGCGCCTGAAATTGAAAAACAGGGTAAAAATATCTATCTTCTGTATTATTTCCGATTAAAGGGGTTCTGGAAAAAAAAAACCTAAGGTAATGTAAACTTGAAATCATTTTCCATATCTTTGAAACTACCACAACACTAAAAAAACCTAATAGGACATCATTTAAAGCAGAGTAAATTGAGGATGTAGCTGCAATAAGGAGATATTTGTCCAAGAATCCAATGGAAAAAAAGTCAGTTATTTCCTTTCCTGTATAATTACTAGTCAAAATTGATGAGTCTGCCAAGTATACTTAGGAGGAATACAGTGGATGTTTTACAATTTTTAAAATTTTTCATTCCGAACAACAAACACAACACTAAAAAGCCTAATATAATATTATTTAAAGTAGATTAAATTCCTAAAATAAGAGTCCTAATAGGCTTAATTAAGAGCCCCAACAGTGAGATGTGAGCTGCTCAAGATAGAGATGCGACATCGATGTTTTTAAGCCGATGTTTTACTTTTGTTCCAATCTTTAATTTTTTTTTTCCAAAAGTAACTAATTGAAAACAAAAAAATTATGGTATAAACAATTTCCTATCAACATCGATGTTCTAAAATATCGTTGCATACATTCATTACCCAAAAAACATCGATGATTTTTTTAGTCACATTATTTGTTCCAACGACCATTTCTGACTAGTAGAACATACCTTATGTTTCTGAAATAGATGTTCAAAAAAACAACAACGTATTGTAAACAACAATATTTTAAAACATCGATGTTTTTTGGAAAATGTATTGTAAACAACGATATTTTAAAACATCTATGTTTTTTGGGTAATGCAATATTTTAAAACATCGATGTTTTTTGTAGTCGATGTACTCTTCTTTCATACAAAAAGCATTTATGACTGGTCTGAGCATGCGTAGTCGTTGGAACAGACCTTATGTTTCTGAAATAGTAGTTCAAAAACATCAATGTATTTTTGGCAATGTATTGTAAACAACAATATTTTAAAACATCGAGGTTTTTGGGTAATGCAACGATATTTTAAAACATCGATGTTTTTTTTAGTCAATGTTCCATTCTTTCATACAAAAAGCACTTCCGACTGGCCTGAGCATGGTAGTTATTGGAACAGATCTTAAGTTCCTTCAATAGTTGTTCAAAAACATCGATGTTTTTTCGCTAAAGTATTGTAAGCAACGATTTTTAAAAACATCGATGTTTTTTGTAGTCGATGTCGGATTCTTGCTTTCAAAAACCACTTCTGACAGGCCGTAAAATGCGTGATCATTGGAACAGACCTTATGTTACTCAAATGGATGTTCAAAAATGTCGATGTATTTTGGGTAACGTATTGTAAGCAACAATATTTTAAAAACATCGATGTTTTTTGTAGTCGATGTCGGATTCTTAGTTTCAAAACCCACTTCTGACAGTCCGTAGAATGCGTGATCGTTGGAACAGACCTCATTTTTCTGAAATAGTTGTTCAAAAACATCGATGTATTTTGAGTAATGTATTGTAACGATATTTTAAAACATCGATGTTTTTTGTAGTTGATGTTCTATTCTTTGATTGGAAAAGCACTTCTGACTGGCCGGAGCATGCGTAGTCGTTGGAACAGACCTTATGGTACTGAAATGGTTAAAAAAAACATCGATGTTTTAAAACATTGACAGAAAAACATCGATGTTTTTTTTGTCGATGTCGCATCTCTAGCTCAAGAAATATCGTAGTAAAAATATTCGTTCGAAAGAAGGACGAAAATAGATTTTTATACAATATAATAGTACAAGAGCCCAATAGGAGAAAAAAGGCAGTTATCTCACCCCAATTTTTGATTACTTTAATGAAAGCTATGTATAATTAATAGTCAAAATTGATGAGTCTGTCAAGTATAAGTAGGGGGCTGAATAAAAAATGGCGGCTGTTTTGAAAGCGATTAAAAAAACTAATTTTTCATTCGGAGCTCTATATCTTAAAAAGTAGAAACAACACAAGAAAACCTAAGAGAACGTCATTTAAAGAAGAGCAAAATTGCCAAAATATGAGCTATGGGAGTTATTTACGTTAAGTAGTTTTCGAGATATAGCTTTTTAAAAGGCATTTCATAAAAATGTTGTATGGGATGTACTCAAAGATCAGTAGTTAGTGAATTTTTTTTTAAAACCAAAAACCATTTGATGTACAGATGTCCAGATAGGCCTTATTATTGTCATGTAAATTAGTCTTTTGTAATTAGTTGGAAGTTTGGACTGTTTGTCTAGTAAGTGCTGTAATAGTCGGAATCTAAGTGCAGTTTCCTGCCTTTTCAGTCGTTTGTGAGGATTCAAGATAAGTCGTTTGTCCAAATGTAGTCAAAGGTAGCAGATCCTTTCAGAGGTAAGGGCTACATTATTATGTATTATATAAGTATCCTTAGGGCAGTCAGTAGGTTTACGACGAAGGGTAAAGGTGATTTGATGGGATTGATAGCTATTTATTTTAATCCTCCAATTACGACACCATTTTTGAGAGCTGTGATATGATATTGAAGAGTTTGGGATGCAATTAAAGGGTTATAATTAACAGCTAGTACACATTAGTCATCGGAATAAGGGGTGAGGATATATATAAAGAATAAATAAAAATAATTATTCCTATAATTCTCCTCATTAAAAATAGTAATAAAGAAAAAAGTTCAATAGAGAATATTCATTTGTATTAACTTAAAAAATTAAAATGAGCAGTTTAATGAGGTTATGCAAATTTGCCATTCAATATTTACAGTAGAATCGCCACTCAGATCAACAGTCCCTCGGCGAAACAACACACCCATGCTCTACGTTTATTTTTCATTTGTGTTTTTTAAAATAAATAAAAAAAAAAAGAAGGAAAAATAAAACGACAACACATGTTTTGAAGCTTAACATTCGTAATATCAGTAAGTAAAACAACTACCAAAGGGTAAACATTATTAAAAAAAAACGAAAAACAAAAACCTAAAATAATTATTATTTTCAATAGTATATATTTTATTCATACAATTCCTCACATGTTGGCCTTATCCTGGAGAGGAAAAGCCACATGGAATATCAACCAATAAGAACTCTTTATGCTGTTGGTAAGAGACAATGTGGGAGTCAAATAACCAGATGGATAAGTATTTCTTATAAAGAATAATAGAAACAACAACAGGGCCTGATCGTGTAGCTTAATGGAATACACTAGCTGTGCTGTATATATATATATATATATATATATATTTAGACATGGCGGAACAAGAACCTCCTGGGAGGGACCACTTTAAGGACAGAGCGGCTAATGCAGGACTAAGGATGATGGATGTCCTCTTGGAGCCAGAGGACTCTCCGCTCCTGCTTCTTCAAGGACCTCCAAAATAAGGACGCGGTGTCCCCCGCAAAGAATATATCACGGCTCTCTCAGCCTCCTTACTTATATTCTACATGACCCACTCTTCGGTTAACAACGTCTCCTTTCTATGCTCATCAAAATTCAAATTATTTACTTTAGATAATAATGAAAATAAAAAGTTCAAGAATGTAATCACTGCAGAATGTAAATTAACAAAAATATTCATTTATGAATAGATTTATTCACAGTTTTTTATTTTATGAATTTAAGAAGTTTTACGTTTTTACTTTCACTTACGATATATGAAATAATGATAATAACATTCTATATTTATTCTGGGGCTTCAAAATCTTTGTGTAAAATATAAATAAAAAAATGAAATTATAAACCATCATAAAATATAATAAAAATAACGTATTTGAAAAGATAAAGAATAAACAATAATAATTAACAGAATATATAAAATAAAAGTAGAAAAAATAATATAAAACCATTTGCCATATCATAAATCAACTGATATGAATAGGTGACTAACTCCAATTAAAAAAAAAAAGATAATCAAATACAAGTGAACTAAAAATAATACATAAAAAGGTGCAATTTACAAGTCTAAACGGAAATCAACAACATCAAATACAGAAAATATATAAACAAACAATAGAAGTAATAATAAAAAATCCTCAACTAATCATCTTAAGGAATATTCTAACAAATGAAATAAAAGGAAAAGGAATGGATTAGTGATGATAATATAAGTATAAATAAAAGTTAAGTATTGGCGAAAGTAAAATGTCAAAAAAGAGAAGAAGGAATAAGATCTAACTCGCTTGAACTGCTGTAAAATACTGACTTCATTGTATTAGCTACATCTCTTATATACCCTCGATCAGCTGATCCCCTCAGTCAGCTGACATCGAAATAACAGCTGACTCATACCGTAACTTATATATATTTCTAGTAAATAGAAATCCACAGGGTTGATTTATAATATTGTAGCTAATAAAAAATTAGTTTTGAATAAATTGCAAGGAATATAAGTTGCTATCACTTTTCCTCACACTTCATAATATATAATTAGTTTCTCAATTAATACATTTTTGAACAGTAAACATAATCATATTTCTTTTGACTTATCTCAACTCCATATTTTATTAAACAATATTACAAGGGGTAAAAAAGGTCTATATGAACATGCTGCAAGAGAAGCACTCGCGCTTCCAGGGCCCTGTTTCATAATGAAAGCTAATAGTATTAGTTAAAAATATAAGTATATAAATAACGTGTTAATTGCACTAATACTTATATTTTTTCATAATAGGGAGGACTATTAGTGATATTACAGGAGTTAAAAAATACTAAAGTACAAGTTACTACTGTAATAGTCAGTGTAATTGTATTAAATTAAATCGACAAGGCTAATAGTATTAGTTTGTACTTTATTATGAAACAGGGCCCTGGACGGAGTAAAGCAATTTTGACTTCATCTGAAATGAGCAAATCCCTCGAAAAGGAAATCAAAGATAAATAGAAATCTTTGTGGAATAAAAGCCCAAGGAGTGAACTAAAAATTATTCAAAAAGGACGCCAAGTTTTAATAAATAAAATTCGTAGGATCAGGCTAAGAATAGGTCACACGAGGCTCATCCACTCCTATCTTATTTCAAAACAAAGGACTCCAAACTGCCAGAACAACAATTTGACAATTAGCCATATTTTCTAAGAATGCCCATATTTCAAATTATAATGAAATGAAATGAAAGATAGTTTATTATTCTGGGACTAGGTCCCTTTAGAACAATTACAAAGGAAATTTTAATTTTATAATAACATTTATTGGCCATAAAACAGTGTGACCACGCTTAATTATAACTTATATACATACAAAGAGAAAATATAGATTAGTTAAAAAAACTAACTGACTAAGTAAAAACAAAACAAAAAGTTAATTACAAAATATCTGTACTATTATAATAATGGGTCAGATTGGTGAAGCAAAAGATAGTTAAATCTCAGGAATTCATAGGAGGAAAGGGTTGGTAAATGACGTATGTTAGAGGGAATAGAGTTCCAGAGATATGTAGGTTGGGTAAAAAATGATTTATCAAACGCAGTAATTGAGTGAGATGGAGGATACATGTCAGATAAACGCTTCCTTGTACAGAATTTGAATTGCAGGATTTCTCAATTTAATACATCAATAGCTAAGAATTAAACCCGGATATTTCAAGAACCCTTAGAGATTATAATAAAATTAGTATTTGAGTTTTTTTTTGTTTTACATAACTTTTTTGAAATTTACAACTGTATATTATATAATACATTTAGTAAATATGGTCTTAGTTAAAATGGAGTGTTACAGGCGTGTAGAGCAACTACCCATTGATAGCACTCTAATGATATTTTACATTAGCTGGTCTCGTTGCCATCTTCTTTTCAGGCGCCTCGTAGGATTGTCAGAAATGGAAGAGGATGCAAGGTTAGAAAGAAGGGGGTTTGAGTGGTTAGGGAGTTTATATTGGAAGGAGTGATATCTGGTTCGGGCTAGATCGCTTACTTAGGGAACATATTTGAGTTTTTAAAATCAAAAGGTTTCCTGACAAAAATATAACATTGAACGAAAAAAAAATTAGAGTAATAATAGAAAAAAACATAATTAAAACAAATATAAGAAAAATTAAATGGAGTTAATGACCAATGGTTTTCTTCTACCACTAAACAAAAACAAACAAAAGATCTATATAAGGTTGTTTTTTGAGCAAGTTAATGTTTCTGAAATCAGCTAAAGTCACCGTTATTTTTTATAACTCTATTTAGAGTAACTTTGCTGTCAGTAACTGTTTAACTCCATCTTTAACTTTATGTTCCATTACATTTTATTGGATTAGCTACAGTTACTTTTCTTAGGAGAACATTTGTACTCAGCTCCTACACAGACCCTTTATTGCTCATAAATTATTTTTAAGTAATATACTTTAGCAGAGGTAATTCAGATTTAAAACTTTAATTAGGTAGAAATGAATTGTTTGGAATCTAATTTTGTATTCTATTTAGATTGTTGTATATTGTATGCAGAATATTTAACATTGTAGTTCAGATTAGAAATCATGCAGAGCGCTATTTCTATTAAATTTTTTTTTTATAATTTATTTATTGATATTTACAACTGTATACACATATATAAAACAAGTAAATTTGCTGTAGGTGACATAGTGACATGATAAAAACATGTGGAGAATCTACCAACTGAAAGAACTCCAATAACATTTCTAGAGAAGAAGATCTCGAGGCCATCTTCTTTTCAGACGCCTGGGAGGATGATTAGGTAGTGAAGGAGAAGCCAGGTTAGAAACAAGTGGATTTGGGTGGTTGAGAAGTTTATTATGGAAGGAACGGTATCTGGTTCTGGCCAAATCGGCAACATATGGAATATTGAGGTCCTGATGGATGACTTGATTTGTGACAAAGTAAGGAGCATTAAAGATTTTACGAAGGATTTAGGACTGTAAGGATTGGATTCTGGAGGAATTTGATGGTTTAGTGGAACCCCATAGCTCAACTCCGTATGTCCAAATATCTATTAAATTGAATTTAGCTTTTTATCAAGTCTGCCACCCGGGACTGCTTTACAAACTCCGTAAATTCCTATCTCTCACATATTTTCTCATCATCCATCCCCACTGATAGATTATCTGAAGTACACCACAATGTATCCTATTCATCTCTCTATTCTCAGTCCGCTGGTGTTCCTCAAGGTAGTATCCTCGGTCTCATTCTCTACAACGTCTATATAACTGACATCCCAACCAATCCTAACACTATCGTCACCAGTTAATAATGACCTTTTAAATGCATCCCAAACTCTCCAATCCCATATCACAGACCACGAAGAATGGTGTCGTAATTGGAGGATTAAAATAAATCCCATCAAAACACCTTTACCCTTCGTCGTAAACCTACCGTCTGCTCTACAGTCTCTTTAAACAATGTCGATCTTACCCCTGTCGAATAGATCCACTATCTTGGACTACATCTGGACAAACGATTAACCAGTAATCCTCGCACAAGACTGGAAAGACAGGAAACTGCACCTTGATTTCTTACTGGACAAACGGTCTAAAGTTCCAATCCACTACAAAAGACTGATCTACATGACTGTAATAAGGCCAATCTGGACATACGAAGTTGAGTTTTGGGGCTCCACTCAACCTTCGAATTCCTCTCGTATCCAATCCTTACAATCCAAATTCTAGTAAATTCCAATAAGGATAATAAGAAAAAAATTAATTTCTCATAATGTTTGATAAAATTAATTAGTATTCTGTATATTTTAGTATTTAATAATAAGTTAAGATAATGTTAAAAAACGTTTTTTTTTCACTGTATAATATAAATATGAGAACAATAAAATTTCGAAATTTCCCCACAATATAAATAATTATTGAATGAACCTCAAGATCAAATATATGTATTCCTATGTTTCTGGCTAGAAGCGTTTCCAGAGTTGATTAGAGTTCCAGAAACAGTGTTACATATTTATGTATTTGCATTATATATTTCTATCGGTTGTTTACGGGAATGGACCTACTGGTTACAGAAATCAATTCCTTATCTACTTAATCAATGACTGGACACCACTGATCATTGCATCTCCTGCCTGAACTATTTATCCAAACTTCCACTGTCCTATTTAATATCTCAGTAACGTGTATCCTAATAACAGTAACGTAGGAGACTATGAACTAAGAAGAAGAAAGTGCTAACAGTTTGGAGTGATAAATATCATTTGTAGAGCGAACAGAAGTGATTTAAAGCCCGCTCTAAGCTAACAAAGTGTAAATCTAAGCAGGGAGAGGGTCAATAAGTTAGCATAGCCAACTATCTACGAAGTAGCTACTTCGTTACGACTATCTGCTACTTGATACTTGTCAAGTGTACTTTAATGTTGCAAATCACGAGGATTATAGATATAAATTAATCGCTTCAGGAGATGAAATAATTAATTATACACTTCAAATGTAAATAATATATGCATACGGGTATAATAGACAGCGAGATATAACAGTGATCTACGTAAAATGCACAATTATTCCAACTCATTTTAGGAGATACTGAGTGGACGTGGAACCGAAAGCAGTAAAATAGATAACTTTTTTTTCTTTCTTCTTATTTAATTAATAATATTTACAACTTATAATCTTTACACTTGATTAAGTTGTGATAAAGTTTTTAAGGAATAGTGACTGTGATAAATGATTTTAATTTTGGTTTTAAGTGAATATTGACTAATTAGAAATCGTTATTTTGACCTGGGCAGAACAGCCTAGAGAGTTTTTAGATTATATAATTCCAAAATTTTATTAAGTAGATTGTCCCTGAGGATGGCCGGATTGGTCGAAACGTCGGACTTGTAAGAAAAATAAAACGTTTTGAGACTAAAATGGATAGAAATTAAATTATTTATTTTAAAAAAAAATTACAACTGTATTTACATAAAAATATATCTAGTAAATTTGATCTGAGATCACAATGGAGTGATGAAGGCATGTAGAGAAACTACCCCTAGGTAGTACTCTAATAATATTTCTACATTAGAAGATCTCGAGGCCATCTTCTTTTCAGGCCCTTCGGAGAGTTGTCAGGAATGGAAGAGGATACAAGGATAGAAAATAGTTGTTTTTGTGTGGTTAGGAAGTTTATAATAGAAAGAATGATAACTGGTTCAGTCTAGGTCGGTTACATATGGAACATTAAGGTTTTTATAGGGGGTTTTATTTGTGACAAATTAAAGAGCATTGAGGAAGGATTTCGGATTGCAAGGATTGGATAAGAGAGGAATTTTATTACAGCCATGGAGATCAATCTTTTGTAATGAGTTGGAAGTTTAGACCGTTTGTTTAGTAAGTGCTGTATAGTCGGAATAGACGTGCAGTTTCCCCTCTTGTCCTCCAGTCTTGTGTGAAGATTCCAGGTTAGTCGTTTGTTCAGTTGCAGTCCAATGTTACTTCTAGAAGAGAATGGAGTTACTTAAACTAAATTGTTAAAGTAGTAATGGGGATAAGGTGGAGATGGGCAAAAGTGTTTGGTATCACTACAATTAGTAATGTGGTTATTTCACTCTTAAAAATTAGTATTATAATTACTAGCCAAAATTGATGAGTCTGCAAAGTATAGTTAGGAGGAATACAAAGTGGTGGGTGTTTTAAAATTTTTTAAATATAAATTTTTCAGTCAGAGTTCCATATCTTTAAAACAACACTAAAGAACCTAATAAAACATCATTTAAAGTAGATTAAATAGTAATAAAAGTAAATTCTAAAATAAGAGCCATATTACGCTTAATTAAGAGCTCCAACTGTGAGATGTGAGCCGCTCAAAAAATATCATAATAAAAATGTTTGTTTAAGTTCGAATGATCAAAATAGATTTTTATACAAGATGAAGATTTCCTCAGTCTCCCTAGCCTTTACAGGACAAATAAATTTTTTTTTTTTAATTTAATTTATTTATTTAATGTAAATTACAACTCTACAAAATAATACAATAAGTAAATATGTTGTATGTTTCATATACACTTGAAAATCTTGGGAAGGAACCACCCATTGGTGGTACTTCAAACATTAATTTAAATTAGAAAGTCCCGTGGCAATCTTCTTTTCAGACGCTTCGGAGGATTATCAGGGATTGTTATGGATGAAAGATTAAGAATTAATGTGTTAGGATGGTTAAGGAGTTTGGAATGAAACGACGCATATCTGTTTTGGGCCAATTCTGCAACGAATGGGATGTTAAGGTCTTTTTGAATGAGTTTATTTGTAACATAATAAGGAGCATCAAGGGTTTTGGATTGTAAGGATAGGATGCAGGAGGAATTTGATGTGTTGGTAGAGCCCCAGAGCTCAATTCCATATGTCCAAATTGGTCTGATTATCGTAGTGTATACTTTTGTAGGAAATGGGAAGTTTAGAGCGTTTGTCAAGTAAGTGCTGTAGTAATCGGAATCTACGAGCAGTTTCTTGACGTTTCAGTCTTGTGTGTGGATTCCAAGTAAGTCTCTTGTCAAGATGGAGTCCTAAGTATCGAATCTGTTCAACAGGCGTTAGTAGAGTAAAATAAATTATAAAGAGCCATTCTCGGTGACATGTAGGAAAAGATTAATCCTGGGTACGACAACAAGGTGTTCAGCAGGGATCCGAGCAAAATATTCAGTCCATGTAGATTGATACAAAATGGCGGCTGTTTAAAACGTTAAAAAAATTGAATTTTTATTCGGAGCTTCATGATTTAAAACTATCTACAACACTAGAATACCTAATAGAAAAAAATTTAAAGACGAGTTACAATACTAAAAAAAAGAGCTATTTACATTTAACAAACAGTTTCCGAGATTTACTTTCTTAGAACGCAACATTTCACTCAAAAATCAATAGTTAATAATTTTATTTTGAGAAATCTATATCTCAGGAACTATGTGACGTACAGATGTCTATTAGCACTCAAATTAAAGCTAGTTTAATGTGCTATAAAGAATTTAATGACGTTTTTCTCCGTAGGAGCAGTAGTTTTCATGATATTTGACAAAATGTTGATTTCGAGTTGTTTATACAAGTTTCTTTTTTTATTCACAAGTTTCCAATGATGTATTCCAAGTATTATACTTTAAAACCGCTATTTACACGAAATACCTTAACACAAATATTTACATAACTCCGAAAACATGGAGTGGTATTTAAAAATATTTAATTTAGAACATACGATAAAAAATGTACAAGATCAAACATTTAGTCAGAGAATATTTGACTACTTTTGATTGAAAATGTGGAATTGACAGTAATAATAAATGGAAGTACTTGCCAGTGGGTGGAGTATGACTTGTCAATTCATTAATAAATTGGATTTTGATAGGAGGACCTTAAAATGAGTTTTCAATAACATGAAATAACCGGAAAGTAGAATACGCAGACTTGAATACTTTATTTATCAGTCATTGTATTATTTGTTTTCTCTTGTATTTATGTTCAAAAATCTATAGTATTTTTGTTTATAATGAAGTGATATTCACGTTTTCCATACTTATTGTGATTTCTACGAATATACTTAGGTATAGAGCGTGCATAATTATCAATTATCAAACAGTTATTTTATAAAGTTACAATATAGAGAAAGAGAAAAAAATAATATTTCTGATTATTTATAAAAAAAAAAAAAAAAGTGTTATCCCAATAAACTAGTGTTGCTAATAAATAAATTGATTATTAATTACAAAACATTTTATATATTTATTTAAAACTGGGAAAATAATTAATTTATTGAACCACCCTATAACAATATATTCAGTAAACTTTAACTAGTAAAAAGTATTAATGCTTCAAACTATATGGTACCATATCTATTCAATCGCTTACCGAAAGAACTAATAAATAAATCAACCACGAAAAAAAAAAATAATAAAATAAAAAAAAAGAAATAAAAAAGAAATATTTAACTGAGTACTTCCTTACTTATATGATTCCAAATAATTGATTTTGATTCATAAAATG
>NW_027109437.1:738925-743624 GCF_000696795.3 Halyomorpha halys
GATATGTTTCATAGTGAATTAAGATTGTCCCTGAAGATGGCCGAATTGGCCGAAACGTTGGACGTGTAAAAGCAATAAAAGTTTTGAGATTAAAATTTGGATAGTGTTTTGAATTATTTAGTAAAAAACTGCCAGTCTCAAGAAAGAATTTTAAGATTATAAATATTTAATTTTAATTTTTACTTTATTTTAATTTTAGTAATTGTTAATTGAATTTTTAGTTTTATCACAAGAGATTAATTAATATTTTACTGATCTAGCTTATAAATTGTAGTCTCCTCCACAACTCTCTAATTGTCAAAATTATAATTAATAAATTTCACTTGTCTGTCATTTTTAAATGTTATTTTGGCACCGACCGAAGATGTTTTCATCTGTTCGTTATGCACCTAATACCTCCCTTTATTTTTTTTTGTTCAATTATATAACTGTACATGCATTCTTTAGTTCATATTGTATTATTTTTTTCAATACACTGTAGGTAGAAAATTAAATTAAATTAATAATAAAATATGACAATGATCACCAAAAACTATTTTATATTATAAAGAGAAATTATTTATTTATTGGTTAAATACAAATTTTGTAAGGAATGATTCACGTTGTATTTTACATAGAGAATTCTGAAATACTGCCATTGAACTCCTCTGATTCAGTTTCCTAAAGATATTTCGTTTTAGTATTTCTTCGGAATAACATGATATGAATAATATTCCCTAGAAGGTCCCCCCCCTCCTTTGTGGGGGTTAAATGCTTTCAAACTTTACTCTAAAAGTCTGCCCCGAAGCCATGTTAAGCTGTTCTCCATCATAAAGTGCCGGTAGAGGAGTTTCCTGAATGCTTGAATAAACGTGCGGGGGGAGAGGTCTTAGGATCCCAAGCCAGGAGGAACGCTTACAAAGGGGCAGAAGAAAGTTCAGGGAGGTGTTAGGCTTGGCATCAATATGCTGTCGACATTATACAATTAGATGTTACCTTCGACTACCTCAGCAACATCAACTTTTAACATGTCTGTCGGTTCGCTGTTGAAGTTACTACAATCATTTCTAAAAAACTTTCTGATCGAATTTACAATCGAACTATCGAAATTATATTAAAGTATCCAATATATATGGAAAACTAAGGTCGTACCTCAATAAACAATTTTAGTACTATTAATAACACTCTATTATTTTTACTCATAATTCAAATGTTTAAAATCAACATTTTTTTTTTAAGCAAGTGAAATAAATTATAAAATATAATCATGAAGATTAAATACAAATTTGTAATTAGATATAGTGAATGAAATTACTCTTCTTTATATATATATTTTTTATTTATTGATAGATATTACAATCTGCCACACAGTTGTGGTCAATAAGTAATAGTGATGAATGATATCATTAATACTAAAGTAAAATAAAATAAATAAATGAATAAAAAAAAAAAACTCTCTTAAAATATATACAAAGAGAAGATTAAACAATATGAACATAATCAAACAATGTGTATGAAAAATAAATAAATAAAATAACATAATGATAAAATAATATAGTATCTAGTCACATTTACACTCTAATATACAATATATACACAATCGACCTGAGGATCCCTGAGCCCAGTCTATCTCCCACGTGTGAGGGGTAGAGCAGAGCTCAAAAGATCCCAGCGCATCCCTCTTGCCGCATCACTGGTAGTGATTCAGTGGAGGCTGAGCAAGTGCGCTAAAGCTTCTTTATTAAAATTTTCTTTATTTAATACATCATAAACGACGTTTCGGGGCTGTCACCCCATCATCAGGTATCTACAAAAAATTTCACAATATTCATCCTATGCATGCAACAATTAATAAATACATCACAATTATTTGAAAATTTAAAAAAAGTACCTTAAATAAGTATATATCATAATTCATTTTCTATTCTCCTTATTAGTTGTAAAATATTAATAATACTCAAAATATTAATAATAATAATGTGTAATTTTAGGAAGCTAAAATTACACGAGTATTTGAATTTTTAAAAGCACATCGCCTTCTTTATAAATTATAATTCCTCTCCGATTTTTATGTTTTTTATTTATTGTATTTTTTTATTTTATTTTATTTTTTTAAAATTAGTTTTCTATTTTTTATTTATTTATTTATTTATTTTTTTTTTTACTTTTATCATGCCATAGGCGTTGATCACCAGATGGTTTTACGCCTTTAAGCAACAAACAACAACAACAAATATTAATAATAATCATATTGTTGTCAGTGATGTAAAAAGTTAATAAATAAAAATTCTATATATAACTATAAATAAGAAGATCTAAAACATAATTAACCTTCTTGAAACCTGTTTATTATTACGAAAATGATAATCTGCTATATACATGATAGCTTCCACACTGTTTCAACCATTTTTAGTTTTTTTGAAAGAAGATAGTTGACCGTATGAAGTAGATTGTAGAAAGATATTCCAGGTGGCGATCAATAGTAAAAGGAAACTATTTATTGTTAACCAACGTTTCGCCTCATTTTCCAGGGCTTCGTCAGGGCCAAATGAAAAACAAAATAAACATGATACACACATTTTAGAACTAAAAAAACATTAAAATAAAAACATTTTAAAATTACTGCACTGATTATAAACTATATAAAAAAATAATTGATAATAACAATATAATGAAGTATACCTATAGTAGGTGGACCAGATTATCAGGGATTGTTAAGGATGAAAGATTAAGAATTAATGGGTTAGGATGGTTAAGGAGTTTTGAATGAAAATACGCATATCTGTTTTGGGTCAAATCTGCAACGAATGGGATATTAAGGTCTTTGTGAATGAGTTTATTTACCACAGTTTAAAGAAGACAGTTGTAGTTATAAGTTGTAGAAGACAAAGATTTCGAACAAAAAATCTCGAAATATTGCCTAAATATATTTTATTTTTAAATAGACCACACGTTTACTTTCTAAATATTCGAAATATACGATGATATACAGAGGAAAAATTTCGACTGTGTGGTGAAACGGACCCAGCAACTCCTGAAGGTGACAGAAAAAGCTGGGAGCATTAGACTAGCCCCCTCCAGTACAAATCCTGGATATTTGTTCTTCTAAAGGGACCAGCTTCTCTCCTGTTTTTACAACCAGAGTGACGTTTGTTATTTTCTTTTCATCTACAAACAAATAAGTTACCGCTACCAAAAAATCGGGCCCAGTTTGTTTGGGCAAAGCTTTGAAAATATAATAGTAACTTTGTCTTCTCCCTTAAATTTTAAGAATTTTTTTTCGGCTTGAATTTTTTTTTTTTAGTATAAAGGAAGATATAAAATGTTCAGGTAAACGAGAATCGATCAAAACAGAATCATGCTCGACCTCCAGATTTTTTCAAAATTAAGAGCATCCACTTTATGACGCTGAAAGGACCACATGATTAGCTCACGGCTACAGTAACAGAATAAATAATTATCTGTTACAGCAAGATCCAAACCCGGGTTCTTAATACTTAAAAAATACTTATACTTAAAAACAAAAAAATAAGTACTTATACTGTATTTATAAGAAAAATTTTTTCTCTTTTGAACATTTTATTTTATTTTTAACATTAATAATTCATATCGATAATTTTTATTAAAAAATCACTAGCTCTTCTCGTCTTTTGATAGTAGGATTGGCGCAATTTTGATAGGTCTATCGATATTATTGATATCGAAAATCCTTTCGATTAACGTTAGATCACGAAGGTCTACAAAATGCAACTTATTAAAATGTGAGGTGTAGATAGTTGACCGCCATCTTCACCTGTAGTTGCTAGCCTACCTTCTACGCCACAACCCCTGATGAAGACCTGAAACTCAGGTCGAAACGTCGGCATAAAATAAAGAAATATGGTTTTGTTTATTTATGTTGTTCTTTGCTGACCGCACCCCCCGATAAACTTCTCCATTTTTTAAAATGTGATTTGATAATGCTTTTGGTGTGCTGATACCAAAAATGAACTCCATTATCTTTCATCATTTTACGAAAAATTAACATATCGATAGTAATAACCAGTTCATTACATACATTACCTATGTGGTGTTGGTTGGTTAAGAGCCATTTAACTTTTTTTTTTACTTCTAGGTTCAGTCAAGTTGAACCCGCTTATTTGTTTTAATACACCCCGCCACCAAGAAAGGATTTTTTACTTGTATCTGAGATTAAAATTTGAAATAGTAGATATTAACGAGATAAAAACAGTTCTTCTTTTCAAATTTCGAAATTAGGAGAATAATACTATTTAAATTTAAGGCATTTTAAAAAAAATCATCTTGAAGTTTAAATGAAATAAATTGTATGTAAGTAAGTCTCATATACTATCTATTGATACTTGATAAATGTTCCACGTTTCGGCCATCCTCAAGGGCAACCTTCACTATAAATTCACATCTCACATCCAACTATTACAATTTTTTGGCCAGGGTTAATAATTTTATTACAATTTATCAATTTTGTCGTTTATTATTTTAATTTTAACTTTTAAATTATAGTTCCTATTCATTCCTCTATTCTCAATCCGCTGGTGTTCCTCAAGGTAGTATCCTTGGTCCCATCCTCTACACCGTCTTTACAACTGACATTCCAACCAATCCTAACACTATCCTCACCACGAATACCGATGGCATATGTGTGCTCGCTGTTTAAAATAACCCATTAATTTTATCCCAAAATCTCCAATCCCATATCACA
>NW_027109437.1:744244-744969 GCF_000696795.3 Halyomorpha halys
ACATCCTGTATCATATCATTATGTCATTATGATCAAATTTACTGGTTGTATTTTTTTATACAGTTGTAAATATCAATAAATAAATTTAAAAAAAATATTTTACACTATTAACAATTACTATAATGTAAGATAATTTATAATTAAAAGGTTTAAAATTAAATTAAAAAGTGACAAAATAGGTATATTCGACTAAAATTATTAGACCTGCACATAATAGCACGCAAACAATTTTCATAGTTGCATGTGATATTTAAATTTATGGTTAAGATTGCCTTTGAGGATGGCTAGGTTGGCCGAAATGTTGAACATTTAGAATATCAATAAAGAGTGTTTGAGATTGAAATTGATACAATTTATTATATAGGAACTCTCAAGTGACAAAAATGGCTTGCTGGATGCCACGCCTTCGAACGGAATAGACCTCACCTTCTGGCATCGCTCGACCTCAATCGATACAATATTATCGATAGAGCTATCGAACTTTCACCAAATCTACCATACTGCTTGTATCAACAGATGAGGAGAGCTAGTGATTATTGAAGAAAATGTATCTATATGAATTATTTATGTTAAAAATAAAGAGAGAACATTTTACTTTAAATAATTAACAGATTCGATACTTAGGACTCCATCTTGACAAGAGACTTACTTCCTCACACAAGACTGAAACGACAAGAAACTGGTCGTAGATTTTACCACAGTTTAAAGAAGACAGTTGTAGTTAT
>NW_027109437.1:745340-757722 GCF_000696795.3 Halyomorpha halys
TCCTTAACCATCCTAACCCATTAATTCTTAATCTTTCATGCTTAACAATCCCTGATAATCCTCCGAGGCGTCTGAAAAGAAGATGGCCACGGGACCTTCTAATAAAATTAATGTTTGAAGTACCACCAATGGGTGGTTCCTTCCCAAGATTTTCAAGTGTTTTTGAAACATACTACATATTTACCTATTGTATTATTTTATACAGTTGTAAATTACATTAAATAAATAATTAAAAAAAAACATTAAATAAAATGTATAAGTTTTTTTTCTCTAGCAAGCATACAAAAAATATTTTTTTTTTTTGCATACTTTAAAATATTAAAACATTTAAAAAATGGGGCATACGGAAGGCGAGTACTTAAAATAGGTGCCAAGGTTCTCAATTGAACTTCACTAATGAATTTAGGAAGTTTATAACTTAACTGCCTAGCGACTTAATTATAGGATTTTAATGGCCTGCACTTAACCAATTCACCAAAATCTTTAGACCGTTTTCAGGATCAAATTTGCATATAAGAAGCGCTAGTTGAATGGGATATGCTAAACCATGCCACCATCCCACTTCCCACTTTCCTATACCCAACTTGAATTTATAAGTTTTCTCTTAGCCCGGCTATAGCCCAGTGAAATTTATGAGACTGCTCGCATATGAGGTGTCTCATAGCCAACCCATTTGGTAAAGTAAAAAGAAAAATGATATTTTACATTAGGTTTTATTAAAATGTATTTTGACAGTTTTATTTGATATAGTTAAACATTTGGCGATCTTTCAATTGATTTTTTATCAATAAATTATATTAATAAACAAATTGAATTTAACTCTCCAAACTCCTTAACCATCCTAACACATTAATTCTTAATCTTTCTTCCTTAACAATCCCTGATAATCCCCAGAGGCGTCTGAAAAGAAGATGGCCACAGGACCTTCTAATTTAAATTAATGTTTGAAGTACGACCAATGGGTGGTTCCTTCCCAAGATTTTCAAGTGTATATATATATGAAACATACAACATATTTACCTATTGTATTATTTTGTACAGTTGTAAATAAAAAAAATTTAACTCCAAGATTCGATCGCTGTAATAGCTACTATATTATTCAATTTATTTATAAATGAGTATCCAAAAATTCTAAAACGTTAATTTAGCCCTCTTTGATGAAGAAACAGCGACATACTACTCTTCTTACCGAGACAATTACTAAGATGCTAAAAGAAGCTTTAAAAAAACTTTTGCATTAAAAGAGATATCTAGAGGAATCCAACCTACTCTAACCATGGTTAGGGTCAAATTTTCATTTATGGAAACACCACAGAAATAAAAGACGATCCCCGTGGTCGTATTTGAACCGGCATTACTGCAGTTACGAGGCAGTAGTTAACACCCTCAGCTTGTAACATATCAAAAAACAGAAGTCATAATTTAAAAAACATTACCACTTAAACTTTTCTCAAACATAGTTTTAAATAGTAATGTTATCGTTTTTCTTAAATCTGTAAAATACGCTATCTAAAAAAATGTTATTAAAACAACACATCAAATAAAAAATTTGATAATAATAATAATAATAATCTTTCCATATTTTAATAAAAAATCTAGCTATACCCTAGGCGAGCGGCGTGACTCAGTGGTAAGGCACTCGTCGGGATGAATATTGTTAACTATTCTGCTTGTCCAGAAGGCCTCGACAATGCGTATTCAGTTTATATAAAGGTAAGGTAGTTGATAAGGAAGATGACTAGGTAGAATCAGACTAACGAGTGACACCCGTTATGTCTCGGAGGATGGTAACCTCGTCCTACCGGGTACTATTCCGATAAACACGAGGAGGGAATGCAGACCTGAAGGGAGCCTCCAGAGTCATGCAGGAAGGTGCCCTCGTCTTGCCGGGTACTATTCCGGCAGAGGTGAAGGAGGTATGTAAGCCCGGAGGGTAGCTAGCTGCCGGAGCTTACAAAGGGATAAAAGGCAGAGGAGAGAGAGAGGTGACTACAGGGAAGAAAGAAATTTCATTTAAACAAAAAATACTGGTTTGGGAGAATATCTTGAACATTTTTCGATGGATTAATTACTCCGTTGAGTCTAAAAAAGGCCGGTGAGAGGAACCGCCTCTCCGTACGCATTTCTCTGTTCAATTTATTCTCTTTTACCAACTTTCTTTATTGTTCTAAAATATTTAAAATTCTGATGCTTTTTTTGCAATTGTATTATTATTATTTACATATTTCCAAGTTAATTGATACGATAATTGTATTGAATAAACGTGAGTGGCGCGGCATCTCGTCTCGATGGGAAGCTCGATGCTAGTACGGCTGGTCTTGGGTAGGTAGCACTGCTATATTCCAAGGATCCAGGTAGGAAGCCTGCTGTGACAGATTTATCTTGTTGCTGTAGCTATAAGTCAACCCTGTTGGTTCACCCAGCCGCATGAAATGGGTACCCTTAAGGGGGTAAAAATCTGACTGTCGATCTTGATTTTGATTAAATTACCTCCTGCACAACCGTTGGTCTAGTAACAGTACTTCCTTACATAACGCTGAACTCCTGACCCTTCATGGGTTGCTTTTGTATCTTATTAGCTACGAGATAGCTCTATAAAGTGGTAACGAAACGTTGGCAAATAAGTAGTTCTCAACTCTTTTTTTTCTCTTGTCCGCACCACTGACCATCTTCTTCATAATTTGTGGTTATTTTTAAGTGAAGTACTTAAATATGTCTGACAGTGCACTATGCTTAATATGTCTAAGCAAATCTGTCTATTGATGCCGGGAAGATCTTCAGTTCTTTTTAATATTGATTAAGGGTGTGGTCCCTAAACAATCGCTGTCTACAACACTCTGTAGACTGGCCCCAGCTAAAACCCAACTATCTAGACCAGCCTTAACGCAATGCTCCCATCTACGTTTTAGTCTACCCCTCGGGTGTTTACAAGTCGGCTCAACACTAATTAATCGTATAGTAGTGATTCGTTCGCTACTCAGTGAGACTTAACATACCCGTTTAAACCGTTGCATTGCTATTACTTTAATTATACACAGATACCAAAATATAACGACTAATTTTGACTTATCTTTAGTTATATATTTATCGTTTATGCTTGCCCACGCTCAGCAGAGAAGGGGGTGAGATAAGAAAAAAAATATAATCACAAAAGGGAAGAAAGGAAAAAAAAACAAAACAATAAAGAATAAATTGCTTCTTAGGTGCCAAGTTATTTTTCCCTTGGAAATAACGAAAACTATAACTAATACACAATATTACAACAATATACCCCTATATAAGCAATTAACGAATTATGACCACTGGCGAATACCTTTACATGTAGCTAACAGAAAACCTAGGGGTGTTACTTATCCACGTGTTGAATTATCGTAATATTCAGAGATTAACATACACACAAAAAAAGGTAAATTAACAAGTTGAAAACAGTGTATATGCATAAGAAAGAACAGCAAAACTATATGTACAAAAGTTTAATAATAATAAGAAATATATGTACACAGAATGAAAACGGAAAAAATTCTTATCAATTAATAAAACAATTAAAACTTATAGGTTGACTTGACCTTAACAAAATAAAGCTTAGTTCGAACCCCACGTAGTCTTTAGGTGCACTCCTGGCAGAACACAAGGTTGTCCGATATTTCCTTTCCGGCCACCGTCTTAGCTTCCCCAGGAGTATGAAGATGACACCTGCCACCACTCTCCTATCCAGGACGGACTGCAGAAACGTTGTCACGTACTGCACTTATAGTGTTAATAGTGACCGTCCATTAAAGTAAGACACCATAATTTAGAAAATCCTTAACGGTAACATCTCTTATAAGGTGATATTTCGATATAAACAGTCAAAACACAGGCCCTGATAAACTACGACCACTTCATATTGAACAATCGTAACGTGTTAAAAAACCAAACAGGCACCTCAACAATGCCCACTTGTCTAAAACATATATCGCTCGTGTTTATTTTTCACCATGGCAACAGTAACAAAAGTCCACAGTCCTAAATTATATAAGTACACTCATACTTCACCAAATATTCACAATATCTTATTTTGGAAGCCCATAAGGCATTTTTATTCATTCAACGGCCACGATTTAATCTCGCAGAGAACAGTATTAAGGATAATAAGTTCGTAAATTCACACTTTACATTCTTGAAAGGAGGCGTGAACAAAGTAATTTGGCAACAAGAAAAAACAAATATTTTCCGCCTTTCACCTCGCTTTAATTTTGTTTTTTCTAATTAGTGCAGACCCCAAATAATTAAACTGTACTACGCATTCCCTCTTATTATGGTAGTAAAGTGGGGAACGTTAGTGAAAAAAAATGTCACAGAAGTATAATAGGGTCACGATTGTACATTTCAAATAATTAACTCTTAAATTAATAGAGATGATTTTTCAAATTTATTTATAGAAATTAAAAAATTTACTACTGTATTTACATACAAAAATCTAGTAAATATGATTTATTAAATAAATCAAAAATTCGTATCCATTTCTGTCTCAACACTTTATTTTTCACCAGTCCAACCCTTCTCTTTATTTTAATCTTTATTTTAATAATAACCCTTTAATTTTAAATAAACTTCCCAATTTCATATCACAGCCCTCGAAGAATTGGGTCGTAATTGAGGGTTAAAATAAATCCCATCAAATCACCTTTACCCTTCGTCGCAAAACTACCGACTGCCCTACAGTATGTTGCTCTTACCCCTGTCGAACTGTCAAACAAGACTAAAAAGACAGGAAACTGTACGTCAATTTGGACTCTAGCCATCGAGAATCTACCCATTGATAGAACTCCAAAAACATTTCTAAAGGAGAAGATCTCGAGGCCATCTTCTTTTCAGACGCCTAGAAGGATTATTAGGTAGTGAATGAGAAGCCAGGTTAGAAACGAGTTGGTTTGGGTGTGGTTGGGAAGTTTATTATGGCATGATTGGTATCTGGTTCTGGCCAAATCGGCAACATAGGGGACATTGAGGTCCTGATGGATGATTTGATTTGTGCCAAAGTAAGGAGTATTAAGGATTTTTCGAAGGAATTTGGACTGTAAGGATTGGATTCGAGAGGAATTAGATGGGTTAATGGAGCCCCATAGCTCAATTCTGTATGTCCAAATCGCCTTATAATAGTCATGTAGATCAGTCTTTTGTAATAGATTGGAAGTTTGGACCGGTTGTCTAGTAAATGTCGGAATCGACGAGCGGTTTCCTGTCTTTTCAGTCTTGTATGAGGATTCCATGTCAGTTGTTTGTCCATATTTAGTCCTAAGTTACGGATCTGTTAAACAGGAATAAGTGGGGTATTATTAAAAGATACTGTAGGGCAAGACGAAGATTTACGACGAAGGGTAAATGTATTTTGGTGGGATTTATTTTAATCCTCCAGTTTTGGCACGATTAAAATTTAAAACCAAAAATGAGCAACCTACGTTTTGCAGATGAAAGAGCTTCTAACATTGTGTGAAGAAATTGGTCTTTATCCAGATTACTAGAAGGCGAAAGTCATGTCAAATGACGTAAAAGAAGAATGTAAAATTAACAACCAGAATTATGCATATGTTGAGTAGTATATCTATTTGGGTCAGTTAATATCGTTCAAGGATACAGGAGCAAAGGAGTATTATTGTTTTAGATATTTTATTTATTTATGAAATGTTACTTCAGTACCGTTTAAGGGATTTCTAATTTGAGGAAACCTATATAATAAAAGTTGGCAAGAAACCTCAGCATAGTAAGAAACAAGAATAAGCAGAAGATGCAGAAGAAATATTCAATGAAGGAAAGAAGAGTCCAATATACTACAGTGGGGGGGGGGGGGAGGGTTTACAATATCTCCCTCCCACCTTCCTCTCTCTCATTTATCAGGAAATAGCATCGGATTTAATAATGCTTCTCTGTCTTATAGCACTGAGGCGTGCCCACCTATCTACTACATAATCCCAGTCATAATATACTTACATATATTCAATATACACACTTAGGATATAATATAATATAAAATATATCCATTCATATAGGTATATATATGTAATTTTTGAATCTTTTTTTATAATAATTTATTTATTGTTATTTACAACTGTATATACATACAAGTAAATTACCTGTAGGTAACATGATACAAACATGTGGAGAATCTACCCACTGATAGAACTCCAATAATATTTCTAGAGGAGAAGATCTCGAGGCCATCTTCTTTTCAGACGCCTAGGAGAATTATTAGGTAATGAAGGAGAAGCAGGGTTAGAAACAAGTGGATTTGGGAGGTTGAGAAGTTTATCATGGAAGGAATGGTATCTGGTTCTGGCCAAATCAGCAACAAATGGAACATTGAGGTCTTGATGAATGACTTGATTTGTGACAAAATCCTTAACAGGAGCGTTAAGGATTTTACGAAGGATTTAGGCAATTTAAACCGTTTGTCTTGTAAATGTTGTAATAGTAGGATTCTACGAGCAGTTTCTTGTCTTAATTTTTGAAATCTTAAAATAACAAAAACACAAATTCTTTTGATCCTACACTCTCAACATGTTTTATTATCTTTCCGACGTTTCGGCCCTTAGGCCATTATGAAGGATACAACCTTATAATTGATTAATCATATTTACTAAAATAGTATGTTAGAATGCAGGCTAGTTGCCCAAGTCAATAATAAAAATATATACTTTTAGTGCATTTATATTAATTTTATGACACATTTCTCCTTTACACAATTAAACATCCATCATTATAGTTGAAAATAGTGACGTCGGAGAGGTAATAGAATATGTTGAGACTATAAGGGCAAAAGAATTTGTGTTTTTATTATAGTGAACCACTCTCAAACAATTAATTAAAATATATTATACGAGTAAATAATCTTAAATATCCGATGTTCATTTTTTTCTAATCTCAATTAATTTTGCAGCTTTTATCAACTAAAATATAGCCTAAAATAAAAATTAACTGAAGAAAAATCTTAAATTCGAAAATAACTTCATCCTAAGAATAATCAGTATTTTTTTAAAAGTCAGTATGTCTCAATGTGTAACTATTTCTGGGAAAATAAAAATACTCTTAAAACGCCTGCTATCTTTTTATTGATTTAAAGACGTTTCGTACTCACCGTCCATTTTCAAATTAATATCTAAAATCAACATAAAATTATCAACCATTTCAACATTATTAAATATATATCTCATTTTTATTAATATAAAAATTGTTTTAATTAAAACATATTATATAACAATACGATTATGTATTTATTTTGCCATCTAGTTTTTCTGTAATATTTCTAGTTAATAATTGGGGAACAGTAAATAAAAAACAAAACAACAAGATGTTGATTTCTAGGTGTCAGGACAAAATATTTGATTTATGAAAAAATATATCTTAAGAACCATTTGACGTACAAATACCTGCCAGCAATCAAATTAAAGATAGTTTAATGTTCTATAAAGTATTTCATAATGTTTATCTTCGTAGGGGTAGTAGTTTTTGTATTTGCATATGAAATTTTATTCAAACAACTAAAAATTAATTTATTTTGTCGAATTTCATGAAAAATTCTATGCCTACTAAGATAAACGTTGTACTCTACTATAAATCACATTTAATTAGCTTTAATTTGAGCGATAATAGACATATGTACGTCATATTGTTCCAGAGATCAATATTTCCCACAATAAAGTCACTAATTACTGATTTTCTTGTTTTCCCTAACTTTGACTATGACAGACTGGTATACGGCGGAGTCTCGGATAATCTCGAATCTAAACTTAAACGTCTTATGAATTGCGCAGTTGGATTTATTTTTGGGATCAACATAGATAGGTATATAGCCGAGCTGAAGTGGCTCTATCCATCCTTCTGATGCCAGTATTTCCTAGCTTCCTTTCCGTACTACCAGGTCCCGTTTATCTAACATCTACCCTCCACCTCACTGAACTGCTGCGTTTGATAAATGGTTTTTTTACCCAAGCTACATATCTCTGGAACTCTATTCCCTCTAATATACGTCATGTGCCAACCCTTTCCTCATTTAAATCCCTTATATTTCACTACCTTTTTTTTTTTCACCAGTCTGACCCATTATTATAATAGTGAAGATATTTTGTAATTTACTTTTTGTTTTGTTTTTTCTTAGTCAGTTATTTTTTTAATTAATATAATTTCAATAAACTATTTTTAATTTTATTTTCCAGTATATATTTTTTAACAACTGTTTCTCGGGAACTATTAGACGTAAAAAGCTCATATTTCAGTAAATCTACTCCATCTTAAATGATGTTCTATTTGGTTTTCAACTGTTGTAAGTAGTTTTAAGCTCCGAATAATTTTTTTTTTTTTAACATATTGAAATAGCCATCACTATGTATCCTCCCTACCAATACTTGGCAGACGTATCAATTTTGACTAGCAATTATACGCATTTTTCATTTAAGTAATAAAAATTGGGGTGAAATAACTGTATTTTTTTTTCTACTGGACTCTTGTACTGAGAGGTTGGGTTCCTTCCAGTTCAAATTATAGCTCCTTGCCAGTAAGTTCCATCTCATGCTTCGGTGCATGTCAATATACCAGAAACTGTGCGTGTATACACAAAGGAAGTAAATTAATCAAAATAGTTTTGTTTAATTTGGGGTATAGAAGTCACGCAAGTACTAAGTATCAATACTTCCTTCACTTACAACCAACCAAGAATTTAATAGGTAATACAAGTACATTTCATCCAATAAAATACACAGTTTTATTTTATTTTTTTGTTAGTTAAATTATTTTTTAATATACATAATTCTGTGACAAAATTAATAACGTTTTCAGGCTTGACAAGTTGACAATTCTGACAGCGGACGTAATGAAAACAAAGGGTAAAAAAATTCTTTTAAAGAAATTAGTTCTGAAACAGATGTCAGTTAAAAGCACAGGAAAGAAGAATAAAAAATGCTTTCATCTCGTGCAGATTACGTCGAAGGGGATCAAGACCCTTTGATAACCTTCAAGGGCCCAAATGAGATTACTCAGACCTTCCTCACTTATCAACATTTTTTTCAGCTTAAAAGTTTAAAGATGACTATATTATTTCTCACAAAGGGAAGCTAGGTTGTAGGGTCGTAAATAGAAGGCCTAGGTGTTATCATTGGGGATGTTGCGATCTTTGCAGAAAATATTATTTTGGACTCCCTGGGGATCATACACCATCACCTACATGGGAATTAGCTCGGAGATTATTCTTTGTTTTATTTATTCATTTTAATATGTTGACCTCTCTATTTGTGTGTTTTAACGTATTTATTCATAAAATTATTTTATTTTATTAATACATTTTTTTGTGTTTTTTTTTAAACTTATTTATCTATTCAAGTGTTTCCTGTAACCGGTTTTATTATTATATTTTCCTTTTAATCTATGTGTTAGTCTTATTCTCGTAAAATGTATCTATTTGTTTGTTTTTAGTAAACTGATCTACTGCTGTGACTATGAATGATGGTCTGATCTCACATTACCGTATAATATTGAATTTGTTTAGCGGCTCACTGAAGAGGATCTAGGAGGGTGAATTCCGGAGAGCGAATTTATTGATCGGGTAAATTGAATAATTGTGAAAGCGTGAAATTGGAGGAGCAGAAATGAGAAAGAAAAATAGGAATGAATGAAAAATTTGTATTTGTTGTACAGACCGAAATGGATTGTAAAAGGAAACAGTAGGGGTGAAAAAAATTGTTTATTGTATCTCTTTTTTTTATGACTATACCATGTATGTGTAATTTTTATATGTCCGATTACGGATTGATAAGTATGCTGTGTGAGATAGCAACCTAATGTATTTAGGCAGCATAGATAAATAAAGTATTTCTCTCTTTCTCTCTGGAATATACAATAATGGAATATATTGCGATCGCGAAAAATTTCTGATTAGAGTTTTTGACTTTTGTAGGGGAGAAGGCTGATCGCGTGTCAGGTATTCAACTCCATGCTGCTATATCAAACAGCACAGTTGGGTATACCGACGATTTCGACATTATTGCTCGATTGGAAAGAAGCTTGAGAGAGTCATTCCTTAATCTGGAGGGTACTGCAAGAAAACTGAGTCTTGTAGTTAATGAGAACAAAGCGAAGTACTCGAGAGCTGGAGGATGTGGAATAGGAACTGGAACATTTGATGAAGGTTCATTCCTGTCCGAGAGAGTGAGCTGTTTCATATACCGAACTAAAGTGAACAGCCAAAAAAAATAAATAAATAAACAATTCTCATTGTTAGCAATAATGAACAATGGGTAAATACGAATTTTACAAATAACTAAACGAGAAAAAAAGAAAAACTTAGGTATTCGATTCGGGCGACAAAAAAGACCACCCGAACATTTCTGACTGCATTCCGACTTCGTTATCATCGTTAAGCAGTCATATTCTTTTCAGGTATAAAATTTATATCGGTTACTTCCACCTCAAGAAACTCTAAAATGGGATTTTCTTTACTAGGAATTTATTTGTTTCTATTTATTAATATGTTGAGATGACAAAAAACTTTTAGAATATTATCACTGTTCTATATTGTTTGTACTACGTTTCGGGCTGACCCAATATTCTACTAATTAACTAATATACCTTATTTTGTTAAGTGCATCTATTTATTTTAAAAATATTGTCATATAGTCACATAAATAAAAATTTACAACATAATAATAATGTTATGTTGTAAATTTTAATTAATGTGACTATATTTTTAAAGAGTCCGATGCTCTAGCGACTGAGCTAGCCGGGCCCGTTTACGTTTGAACAAGTTGATAAGTTTAAGTATTTAGGTTCTACAGTAACTAGAAAAAACGAAATTGATGAGGAAATAAAAGCTAGGTTGAAGGCGGGAAATGCTTGTTATTTTTCAATTTCGAAACTGCTTAGCTCGCGCCTTCTATCGAAAAACTTAAAAATTATAATTTACAAAACTATTATCCTTCCTACTCTTCTTTATGGATGTGAGACGTGGCCTCTTACACTAAAGGATGAACAGCGTCTTAGGGTTTTCGAAAATAAAGTATTGTGACAAATATTCGGACCGAAAAAGGATAAATTAACGGGAGAATTTAGAAGATTACACAACACTGAATTAAGGGAACTGCACTCGGTTAAATATAATTAAAGTTATAGCATTGCGGTGTATAAGATGGGCGTGTAAGGTTGTAGGGCTTAGTAACGAGCAGATCCCTAAAATGGTAATAAACACTGAACCAACGGGTAGACGTTCGAGGGGTAGGCCGAAACGTAGATGGGAGGATTGCGTTAAAACTGATTTAGAGGCATTGGGTTTGGAGGGGCATCACTGGCAGGCAGTATGCAGAGAGCGTTTGGTGGTATCGGCATCGAACCTTCGGGGCTTAACTTCATTATTATTACTATTATTATTATTATATTTTAAAAAGAAATAGATGTACTTAACAAAATAAGGTATATTAGTACTTGAATATGGAGAAACCCGAAACGTAGTACAGCAAATATAGAATAATGATAATATTCTAGATGTAAGCTCTTTTCACCTCAACATCTTAATAAATTTTATAGAAATGGCAAAATAAAAATTGTTTGTAATTTTCCACTTTCTTAGTTTTATTTTTGGAAATCACAAAAACTAGTAATACACTATCTACACAATAATTTGGGTTGCATGTGAGGTGCAAAGTGCAAATTGTATGTTGCCCTCAATGCACCAGATTTTTTTATGTGATATAAATAAATCGATAGGTGACCATCTGCTAGAACAATCAATTACTGCTGATACAATAATGTAGAGAAACTACCCATTAGTAGCACTCTAATAATGTTTTTACATTAGAAGGTCTCGTAGCCATCTTCTTTTCGTATGTCCAGATAGGCATCATAATAGTCATGTAGATCAGTCTTCTGTAATGGATTTGAAGTTTAGACCGTTTGTCTAGTAAGTTCTTTATAGTTGGAATCGATGAGCAGTTTCCTGCCTTTTCAGTCTTCTGTGGGGATTCAAAGTTAGAGAAGAGGATCTGAGAGAAGATCGATGAATAGGAACCATTGTGGTTTACTTTGAATAATCTGCCAGTGAGAAAGGGACGGATGATGAGAAAGTATGTTAAAGGTAGGAATTTACGGAGTTTGTAAAACAGTCCCAGGTGGCAGGCGCAATCAAAAGTCTAAATTTGTATCTACATTTTTATTTAGGTGTCATGTTTTACATGAAAATATATATTTAAAAATATAATGAAAAAATTATTTTAATATCACATTCATATTATAGTACAATGACAGTAAATAAAATAATATAAATAAAAGAAGGAAACTAATTTGGTAAATGTGTTAAACGGGCAAATCCAAAAGACTTTTCCCAGTATACAGTGTGTTCAGGGTTAAGTGTCCAAACTGAAAA
>NW_027109437.1:757809-765171 GCF_000696795.3 Halyomorpha halys
TTTTTTTTTATTTATTTAATGTAATTTACATATGTACAAAATAATAAATACGATAAATAAATCTGTGGAATGTTTCATTTACACATGAAAATCTTGGAAAGGAATCACCCGTTGGTGGTACTTCAAGCATTAATTTTAATTAGAAGGTCCAGTGGCCATCTTCTTTTCAGACGCCTCAGAGGATTATTAATAATATTAATAGAGATTGATAAGGATGAGAGATCAAGAACTAATGGGTTAGGATGGGTAAGGAGTTTGGAATGAAAAGACTCGTACTGTTTTGTGGCCAAATCTGCAATGGGATGTTAAGGTCTTTGTGGATAAGTTTATTTGTAACATAATAAGGAGAATCAAGAATTTTATGTAGAATTTTGGATTGTAAGGATTTAATGCGGAAGGAGTTTGATGGTAGCACCCCAGAGCTCAGTTCCATATTTCCAAATTGGTCTGATTATCGTAGTGTATAATAATTTTTTGTAGTGAATAGGAAGTTTAGAGCGTTTGTCAAGTAAGTGTTATAGCAATCGAAATCGTTTTAAGTATCGAATCTGTTCAACAGGCGTTAGTGGAGTATTTCGAAAGGATACTGTGAGCAGGAGGATTTTCATCCTCAAAACATGAAACAAAATTCCTCAGTATGTCCGCAAACGCTTTTTTTAAGAAGATATTAACACCTAAATATTTTCATTGTTATGAGTTATTTACATTATATCATATAAAAATATTTAATTTATATATGTCCGATCACGGATTGATCAGTATGCTGTGTAATGTAGCAACCCGATGTATTTGGGCAGCATGAATGAATAAATTTCTTTCTCTTCTCTCTCTAAATTAAACCTATTTATTTGTTCTAACAACTTTATTTAATTAATGTAAACATTAAGATTCATATTAAATATTGTTCAAAGTAAAAGTATGTCCGCAAATGCTTTGTTTAGGAGATGGATTAGATAGAATACTAATATGGCCTTTTATCCTTAACTGTATAAATGTTGGCAACATAAGAATTAATTGAAATTGGCATTTGGGACAGTGAATAACATTTATCATAACAGTTTGTAAGAGGCTTTGGCAGAGTACTCATCATTATGCCTTCAATTTATACTAATGGTGAATATGTTTGTGTATGGTTTTTGCTAATGCTTCCATTCTTGAATATACTAGAAGATTTCCGAATAGAAGATTACCAAAAAAGTTTTAATTTAGCTCTACGTTTCAGCCTCTTATAGCAACTGCTACATTTGCTATAGTTGATATGCTAAGGGTAATTTTACCACTTTACGAAATAAATATTTGACATGAATTTAATGTTTTCGTCTAATTAATAAAGTAGTTGGAACAAATAAATAAGTTTTATTTATTTCATATAACCTAAAAAGTTTTCATTGTTATGAATTATTTAGGTTTGAATACCTCATAAACAATGCGTTTTCGTTTTAGTGTTTTGAGGTCTTTAATTCATATTTTCAGTGTGACCACTTGACCCTGAAACACCCTGTATAAATGATTAGGATATATTTCATTGAACATCAATGAATTGTCATATAACATATTTCCGTAGTGAAATTTAAATTAAATTTTTGTGTTATGATCTCCTCTTGTGAGATTGTGACATGTCGTACATCGACCAACCTACTCGCTATAATTGTCTGTTAAAAAAGTCAGATAAGTAAGGCTACCATGGAGGGCGGGAGTGGAGGGTTTGATGCCGTTTCACAATTTCAGGCGCTTTTTAAATATTGCTCTAGCTTTAAGTCCCTCCTATAGGACCGTCGCTCTCCGGGGGTTTAGCGGGGCGGGTCTGGCGGGGAAGGATTGCCTTTTTTGTGAGTTATGATCTCCTCTTGTGAGATTGTAACATGTTCTACATCGACCAACCTACTCGCTATAATTGTCTGTTCTAAAAGTCAGATAAGTAAGGATACCATGGAGGGCGGGGAGGGTATGGGAGTGGAGGGTTTGATCCGTTTTTCAATTTCAGGCGCTTTTTAAATACTGCTCGATTTAACTATCTTTAAGTCTCTCCTTCCCGTTTTAAGCTAATATTTCGATAGTGATATAAGATATAAATTGATTAAATAAATTATTATTAAATAAATTATGTACTCCACTTCTGCCCATCACTACAAATTCTCCTTAAAATGCAGCCCTGCTACAATAAAAGGAGTAAAATCTGCCCATTATACTCCATATGTATCTAATCATATAAAGCTGTTTCAGATTAAAAGGGGTTCTGAAAAAAAAAATAATAAATTATTAATTTGTATTTTGTGTGTATATATCCCTATGTATTATATATTATTGTATTTTGCATTTAAATGAAAATAAAGAGGTTTTAAAATTTAAAAAAATAAATTAATTATTCTTTATAAAATAATTGAGATGAAGTGGTGATTAATTTTAATTTCAGGATTGTGCGGATTTATAGGTACATGGAAATAAACTGGCTGCCTTTGAATACGATTAGAATTCTTTTGTTTATTAGTAAAGTAAAAATAGGGGGGAAAGTAACAGAAACATTATAAAAGTAACGAGCTGGAACATGTTAAATAATACGTACATCTTGGCATACCGCTGCAAGGTTCCATGAATGTTATTCTCTAAAGAGATCAATTTATATCTGAAGAAAAATTTAGATGCGCAATGCCCAGATAACCTTAAAGAATGATATTGACCAATCGGATGGAACAGTGACTCTGGCAAAAGTTAGAGCACTCCGGAAGCCGAGCCAATTTTTCCTAATTTGTAAACAACTCTGCTAGATTAATATTGACGACTATTGTTTCACTCATAGACAAGTATGTAACATCTTTTCTAATATATAACTGAGAACTGAAAACGAAAGAAGTACATTCTATTTTAAACTAAAATTGTTCCCATCCCCTAAATACTTTCTCACTAAGCTCTCCGAGTAAATTAAAAGAAATAAAACGATCAGTAAAACCATGGTCGACATCCTACCGCAACAGCTGTAGGGAGGAGGTTGCTCTGGCCCGCTTGAGAATAGGTCATACTCTCCTCACGCACTCTCACCTCATCAGAAAACTGCCACCTCCAACGTGCAAATATTGTCAGTCCATTCTTACGATTAGACATATTTTTGAAGAGTGTACTCACTATTTGCCAACAATAAATAGGATAGAACTGACCCCAATTCATCCGAAGATCTCGCAGATGAGGAAGCTAAAATTACACGAGTGTTTGAATTTTTAAAAGCACATCGCCTTCTTTATAAATGATAACTCCTCTTCGATTTTTATATTTTATTTTTTTAAATTTTATTTATTTGTTTATTTTTTACTTTTATCATGCCATAGGCGTTGATGACCAGAGGGTTTTACGCCTTACAATCAACAACAACTTTCTCACAATCCGTCACTTTCTCACTAATGCTAGGCACTTTCTTTTTTATTATATCATATAAAAATATGTAATTTAGATATGTCCGATCACATATTGATTATTATGTTGTGTAATGTAGCAACTCGATGTATTTAGGCAGCATGAATGAATAAAGCATTTTTCTCTCTCTAATAAAACGAACAGCCTCTAACAAGATAATTATAATATGTATACTTTATAATTATAATATATATATATATACTTTTATTACTTTATATAGTAATATAATAGCTTAGGTAAGCTGCCCCTCATGCAATCTGATCTGACCTGAATTATAATTTCGAATAATAATAGAACTTATATAAGGAAAATATTAAATACAAAAGATTTTTAATTGGACTTTGTTCGCGCAACGTAAATTGTGTTTCGTTGTAATCTCGTAGCTGGGGGAGGAAAAAGAGGGCAAAGCATCGAGTTTGCCCAACTTAACTTTCACGTTATTAAAAGTTACTTAAGAAAAACAAATAGGATAATTTTTGCGGCTATAAGTGAGAAAAGTGTGCGGCCAAAGTTTAATGCTGAATTTCGCCCCCCCCCTCCTCCCAAAGCAATTTTCTCTCTCCTTGTGCAAGTTTATACCCGCCGTACGTTACCGTATCATGATAAGCTAGTTAATGGAGTTATTAAAGGAACAAGGCCACGAAAGAAAAAATTATTTCTTGTCAAAGCGTTCAGTTTATAAAATGTTCACCGTTGTTGTTGTAAAAACAATGTATGTTTCAGATAAATTATATGTGTAGCATTTTCGATTTTAAAAATAATCATGTATAAATATTAATCACTAATAATCATCAAAAATAATAATAATACAAAAATAATTAAAAAATCAGATAAATTATATATGTAGCATTTTCGATTTCAAAAATTCTACTTAAGAAAATTTATCGAATTATAAAAAATAAATTTGTTCCGCTACAAGCTATGAAGGGTCAGGGATGCATTACTTTGTAATGACTGTTACTAGGCCAACGGTAGTGCAAGGTGATTTGGTCAGAATCACGCTCAACCGCCAGTTTTTTTCCCCCAAATAAGAGTACACACTTTATGAGGCTTGGTGTCACCACAGAAGTTATTTATCCAAGTGCCAAAATATGTTATAGCTAGAAACTTTTTGTTGAATCTGGCTAAAAGGGATTCAAATTTTTTTTTTCAGCCGACTCCCACTGGAGTCCTATACTGCCTAACCATGGTTGAGGGTCAAAGTTCTTCATTTGGTAGGACCACCACTCAATGAAAAAAGTCAACGTCCCAGGCCGGATTCGATCCGGCACCGCCAATAGACATCAAATTGGTAAGACTGTGTCTTAACCACTGAACTATGGGCGGCCCAAATTCAAAATTATTATGGAATCTAAATTATAGACTATATTTTTTTAAAGGATCACTTCGATATAAGTATAATGCAAAATACAAATTGCAAGTTCATTAGAGGTAGGTTATTTAAAACACAACCATAAATAAGAACAGGATAGGATTGTTATTAAACTGAGCATCAGTAAGAATTATAATATTTCAATAAATAAATTTTAGGTAATTGAGAATATATTTACACAAATTTTTCAGTTTTTCTAATCTCAGCAGAACCGAATGCCAGTTTTAGTGCAAAAAAATCTATAACATTATAGGATCGATTATAGGAAAATTTTTACTTTCTGCTTTCATGAAATCGTATTCCACTGTTGCTTTAAAAAAAAAAAAAAATTCTTTTAACAGCAAAATACGTAGTCATTTTTTAAAAATTTATTTATTTATTGATATTTACAACTGTATAAAAAATACAAGTAAACTTGATCATAATGACATAATGATATGATACAGGATGTAGAGAAACTACCCAGTAGTAGAACTCTAAAAACAGTTTACAATATAAGGTCACGAGGCCATCTTCTTTTCAGGCGCCTCGGAGGATTGCCAGGAATGGAAGAGGAAGCAAGGTTAGAAACTAGTGGGTTTGGGTGGTTAGGGAGTTTATTATGGAAGGATTAATATCGGGTTTGGGCTAGATCGGTTACATAAGGAACATTTAGGTCTTTATGAATGGTTTTACTAGTAACAAAATAAGGAGCATTGAAACTCCTTAACCACCCTAACCCATTAATTCTTAATCTTTCATCCTTAACAATCCCTGATAATCCTCCGAGGCGTCTAAAAAGAAGATGGCCACGGGACCTTCTAGTTTAAATTAATGTTTGAAGTACCACCAATGGGTGGTTCCTTCTCAAGATTTTCAAGTGTATATGAAACATACTACATATTTACCTGTTGTACTATTTTGTACAGTTGTAAATTACAATAAATAAATAATAATAAAAAAAAAATATATTTTACGAAGGATTTTGGATTTGAAAGATTCGTAGTCATTTAAAAACAGATAAATCAGTATTGCTGGTTTATGACTAAATGACATTAGATAGGACCATCTGTTTGACCATGTTTTCCTTCTGTCCGTAAATACATTAAAAATCATAGTTTTTAAAACTAAAATTAAAGATTAATCCTATATCTATATTAATTAAAACATACATAATTTGATTTCTGAATTGACTAAAAATAAGATAAACATTATTTCATTTTTTTTTCTATGTCGCCAAATGAGTGTTATAAATTAGAAACAGCATTTATAACAGAGAAGAACGGAAGGAGAAAGAAAATTACTCCACAATTTTTTTTATTTATTTATTTATTGTAATTTATAACTGTATAGAATAAAAAATACAACTGTTTAAGTAAGGCGCCCCCCCCCCAACTTCTGAATAGAAATTCATGATGCCATAGTGGCAAAGATATGCGGTAAGAAGCCTGGGCAGCCATCTTGGTCCCCAAAACAAAGGGGCTAGTACCAATCGAGAAGCCATCCTGACCTGGACATAAGAAGAGTACAGAACTCTTCAAGAAGGTCTCTTCTCATAATGATGAGAGTAAATTCTTCGACTCAGGCGAGAGAGGCGGCGGCGGCAGGAGGATGAGAAGAGAGAACCCTCCTTCCATAATCACATTCACATCACAACCAACCTTAAAGCTCCATATTATCAACCAAGTAAACTGTAAACTGTAATCTTCATCAGTTAATGTAATAAAACCAGATTTACAACTATCCAACTAACATATATTGTAACTATTTTGCTCAAACCTTACAACAAATTGTGTCAGAAAACTTTAATGAGAATAGAGGTTATTTCATTTTAAAACCATATGATATCAAGTTATTTAAATACAGTCCAATCCATCAATACCAGCAAACTATCAGTAATTCCTTTATTTAAACCAGCTTACCAGCATATAATAATTAATTTGGGTAATATCCCCCAATTTTACTCCGGGGAATACCTAAATTAAACAACAACAATTAAATGGAATGTTTCATTTACACTTGAAAATCTTGGGAAGGAACAACCCACCCGCTGGTGGTACTTCCAGCATTAATTTACATTAGAAGGTCCCGTGGCCATTTTATTTTCAGACGCTTTGGAGAATTATCAGAGATTGTTAAGGAGGAGAGATTAATAACTAATGGGTTTGGATGAGTAAGGAGTTTGGAATGAAAATACGCATAATTTAAAATTCTTTTCATTGTACTATGCAACTACCAATATATTTCTGTTTCCTTTCACTGCCACTAGTGAGCCACACTGACACGAAACCTTTGGAGCATTATAATAACTAAAAGAATAAAGTTCTGATGTTATAAATTACTACACTACTAATTAAGAATAACTAAATTAAATAAAACAGAGGATCAGATCTAGTAAATTTATTTAAATAGGTTCGTAGCATAATTTATAAGTGAAAAAAGAATAATTAAAAGTCTAATACGCCTCATTGAATGGATCTATTAATACAAAGAAAATGAGTACACTAAAAAAAATTGTATTATACTTATTTATACTATAATTAAATTAAAATATAAGAAGATAGTCAGGGTTGCGGTCAAAAAAAGAACAAATAGTGATATTTGTA
>NW_027109437.1:766666-767029 GCF_000696795.3 Halyomorpha halys
TTGTCGCCTTCTGTTCAACCGTTCGCTTTGAACAGGTAGGTGGTCTTGATTTGTTCTTTGCTCATTTATTATCATTTAATATCATTATTATTATTATTTTTATTTATATTTATTCTTTCAAGACGTTTAATTAATCTTTACTTTCTTTTTCTTCTTTTTTATTCCCCTGTCTTGTTTTTTGTTTTACGTACGTCTCCTGTACTTTTTGAACTGTATATGTTACGTATTTTTTAAAATTTTTACTCTTGCCATTGTTACTTATTTTTAATTCTTATCATTGTTTATTCAAGTTTATTTTATACTGATACTATTTTATGTCTTCCTTCCTTTTATTTATATGTAATTTCTTTTTTTTTTTTTTTT
>NW_027109437.1:767927-775526 GCF_000696795.3 Halyomorpha halys
CCCAGGCATACCTATCCTGCCATTCACTAATGAAGTCTTTTTTTAACCATCTAAAAATTTCCTGTAAAGGCAGTTTCGCATTTTCCACTCTACTCGAACATCGTTTTGCTATCTTATCAGATCGCTCATTGCCATACAAACCCACATGACCTGGAACCCATTGGACCTTAAATTTGTTATTTGATGAACTATGAACTTCTTCAACTATGTTATGTATTAAGTAAGAATGTAATTTCTTATAACTTTATTTTTACATATATAAGAAGATGGTCAGGGTTGCGGTCAAAAGAGAAACAAAAATATTTTACAACCAATTATGTTTCGACGTTTCGCCCCACTTTGCAGGGCTAAAAAGATACAAAATGATACAATGATAAGAATAAAAATACAAAGATAAGATACAATGCTAAGAATAAAAACAAGTAACAATGGCAAGAGTAAAATTTCTTTATAAAGCTAAAAAAAAGTATAGGAGATGCACATAAAACAAAAACAATACGGGGAAGGAAAAGAAAAAATTATAGAGATAAAATAAACGTCATGAAAGAATAATTATAAATAAAAAAAATAAAATAAATAATAATAATGATATAAAATGATAATAAATGAGCAAAGAACAAATCAGGACAACCTACCTGTTCAAAGCAATCGGTTGAACAGAAAGAAACAATGAAGCGGAAGCGTGGAGGAGTGAGGAGGAGGTAGCCAGCCAATCATTATTTTTACATAATATTTATTCTAGCTTAAATTACCTTATTGTTGTAATATTCACGCCCTGGAAAGTGGGGCGAAACTTCGGACAATAAAATAGTTTTAAACTATTTGTTCTTTTTTTTACCGCAACCCTGACCACCTTATTATAATTAAATTTTTACGGTCAACTATATATACATATATAATTAAATTAGTTTTACAGAATCAATTGGTTTAAAAAGATTGGAAATGAAATTGTTTTTGGAGAATTGTTGATGATATGCAGGTCACGTACATTACCCGAGGTGGATCTGTATTAGAAAGGTGCCGCGGTTTATTGAATGCTCTCACAGGCTTTATTGAAAGCTACCTCCCCCAGCTCTCACTAAATTGAGCTCTATCCATAAGAAATAAATTAACTGAAAGACCCTCAATAACTTAACTTAGCTTTAAAGAACTCTCTTTTAAATTATTCTAACCAGGAGGCCGTTGTAAACTCAGGGCCCTTTCAGCCTCCTAGGGTTTAATATTTAATGCTAAATTTGAAAAAGAGAGAGAAAAAAAAAAATGTAAACAAGTTTCAGAGAACCTCTTTGTAATATATATTGAGTTCTTTATGTCCTCAACTTCTGCAATATTACCTATTATAAAGTAGTTAATGAACCTTTAAAAACGGAATATATTTAGCAGAATTAGGAACTAAATAAAAATTCCTAATGGAGTGCTAACTATTTCTCTAAATTTGCATCTTTAATGCTTAACTTGAACTTAAGAAGTTTGGATGATTTCCCTGGAATAAAAGTATATTTTTATAATTATAAAAGATATTATATATTATATAATTATAAAAGGAAATAATGTTATATAATAAATAGAATAGAAATGGTTTTTGAAAAATTGTTAATTTTAGCTTTTATTGTTCATCTTTGTGATAATGGAGGTAGGAGAAAATTATGTTATAGTCTATATGGTTGTTATCATAATGGAAGATAACCTTCAGGAAGGTAATTATTCTCCTAAAATGTATGACCATTAGCAAGTTTTACTCAATAAATGACATTAATATTATAATATATTAGCAAGTATGACAAATAGGAGAAAATTATATGTCATACATAGGTTTTTTGTTATCAAGTAAATAATTTATAAATAGTTCTTTGAGTGTATATGATATATTAGTGTTGTTGTAAGCACATGTTTATGGTTTTGTTGAATTTGTTTTTTAGCAGCCTGAAGATAGGGGAAATCTCCCTGATGATTTGAAATAAACTATTGTATTTTAATAAGGAAGAAATTGTGTCATTCACTAAATCCATTTTATATTTTTTGTGTTATTTTGAAAGAGCGTAATTTTATACTTCCTGGAAGAGGAGACTTTAAGATAATATATCGAGCAATATTTAAAAAGTGCCTGAAATTGATTCTTAAGGTTAAATTCCTTATTAGAAAGTAGCTAGACCGTCTTGTAGTAAGTAGATAGTTACAGTAAAAACACTGCCAGTGACTATAGCTTGGTTGGTCAATGTGTCTATACAGAAGCATATCAATTTCAGAGTTACCTCAGTGATAAACTAACTCTTACTGATAGGCCATATGCCACATGGAGGTAATGTATATACATCCTCAATGTAACTTCATTTTTATTTTATTTTGTATTTTAACTACTTATTCAATCACCTATGTATACATTTTATTTTCCACTTCTCTCATCACTTTATTTTATGAATTCCATTTAAAAAATTATTTGCTTTATGTCATTCTGTTTATTTTTTCCTTTTTTATTTTTAGTTTTGATTGGTTATTATCTTGTTCTGTTCTTAGCCCAGATGAAGGCTAGAAATTCTAGCTGTTAGCTTGACAGCGTTTTGTATTGGAGTGAGTCTGGGCCAAAAGGAACTATTATTAATTTTAGAAGGATCAGTTTTTCATTTTAATTCATTTAATCTCCAGAAGAGTGCTTCAACTCTATCTTTCAATAAGTGTTTGAACTTAAACTACAAGAGGAAGGATCTGAAATTGTATAAGTTGGCAGAGAGCTCTTCTCCACTTCTGCTTGTTATTCAAAAACTTCAAACTCCGTAGATCCAAGTAATAACTCTCTACGGCGGCCAATGATTAATTTATGCAAATCAGTACAAGTTACAATTACCCTACTCACAGCTCTCCTACGGTTAACTCGTTAAAATTCAAACTAACTTTTTGGTTTGTCTTTTTGACAACTTTAAACTTTTGTGTTTCAGCGGTGTAATTTTGAGGAGGGAGAAGCAACTAGGAATTTTCATAAGGTAGGAATTAACAGCTGGTCTACAAGTCGTTTTGAAACTTGATTTATAATATAAAATTTATAACATTCATACAGGAACATCTTAATTTCTAGTTTAAGTTTGAGCTGACATCCGTGAGCTTCCAGCGTAAAAACTAATGCGGTCTACTCAGCAAGCACTCATTGCAAGACTGTAACGAGGGAAAGTAGTTAAGGAAGACATGGCCAAGCATGTATTTTCAAGAAATTTTATACTAACATTACAAAAAAGAAAAAAATTAAGCGATTGTCACATTTACGCTATTATATATAACGAACAGAATGGATTTTATCCTTTTTTTTTTCGATTTTCTAGAAAATGTCTCCGAAGATTTTCGACTCAGCATGTCAATGTACAATTAAGTAATCTTTAATATCGCCTAGATGCATAAAAAATGAAATATCAATAAAATGAACATAAACAAACTATGTACGTGAAGAAAAAAATAGGATAAAATAAAATAAATTTTGAACTAATATAACAATAAAAAAAAAAAAATTAAGTGATAGGCAAATTCACGCTATTATAATAATAAAACTACACAGAAAGGATTTTTAAACATTTTTTTCGATTTTAACCAAAAATAATAGGACTTCACAGAATGGATTTTTTCCTTTTTTTTTTGTCGGTTTTAACGAAAATTCCACCAAAGATTTCCGACTCAGCATGTCAATGTACAATTAAATAATCTTTAATATCGCCTAGATGCATATAAACGAAAGATCAATAATATGAACATAATTAAACTATGTACGTGAAGAAAAAAATAGGATAAAATAAAATAAATTTTGAACTAATATAAATATAAAAAAAAAAGAATTAAGTGATAGGCAAATTTACGCTATTATAATAATAATTCGATTTTAACTAAAAATAATAGGACTTCACAAAATGGATTTTTTCCTTTTCACTAATACAACAATAAAAAAAAATTAAGTGATAGCTAAATTTACGCTATTATATAATAAAACTATACAGAAAGGATTTTTAAACATTTTTTTTCGATTTTAACCAAAAATAATAGGAATTCACAGAATAGATTTTTTCCTTTTTTTTTTTTATTTCTTGATTTAACAAAAATTCCTCCAAAGTTTTTCAGCTCAGCATGTCAATGTACAATTAAATAATCTTTAATATCGTCTAGATGCATATAAACAGAATGATAAATAAAATGTATCAAACTATGCATATGAAGAAAAAAAAGGATAAAATAAAATAAGTAAATTTTGAACTAATATAACAATAAAAAAAATTAATTAATTGATAGCTAAATTTACGCTATTATATAATAAAACTATACAGAAAGGATTTTTAAACATTTTTTTTCTTAAATATTTTAGCAAATTTAAATTTAAGTAAATATAACAAAAAAAAATAAATTAATTGATAGCTAAATTTATGCTATTATATAATAAAACTATACAGAAAGGATTTTTAAACATTTTTTTTCTTTAATATTTTAGCAAATTTAAATTTATTAAATATAACAATAAAAAAAATAAATTAAGTGATAGCTAAATTTACGCTATTATATAATAAAACTATACAGAAAGGATTTTTTCCTTTTTCAATTTTAACGAAAATTCCTCCAAAGTTTTTCGACTCAGCATGTCAATGTGCAATTAAATAATCTTTAATATCGCCTAGATGCATATAAACAGAAATATCAATAAAATTAACATAATCAAACTATGTACGTGAAGAAAAAAATAGGATAAAATAAAATAAATTTTGAACTAATATAACAATAAAAAAAAATTATGTAATAGTCACATTTGCACTATTACATAATAAGACTTTACAGAATGGATTTTTTTCAATTTTCTAGAAAATGCCTCCAAAGTTTTTGGACTCAGTATGTCACTATACATTTAAATAATCTTTAATATTAAAAAAAAAAATCTTCCTCCAAAGTACTATTAATTTTGTTTAATTGAGAAAAAAAAAATGAAAAATTCTCATTGTAAGCAATCTTCGACATTGGTAAAATACAAATAATTTTTTTTTTAATTTATTGATAGATATTATAATCTGCCACACAGTTGTGGGCAATAGGTAATAGTAATGAATGATCACATTCAACTAAGACCACATGAAATAAAAATAAAAGAAATAAATGAATGAAAAAGAAATCTCTCTTAAAATATATACAAACAGAAGAATAAACAACATAAACACAATCAAATTATTAATATGAAAAAAAAATAACATAATGATAAAATAATACAATCTCTAGTCACATTTACACAATTTTTTTTTGTTATTATTTATTTAATGTAATTTACAACTGTACAAAATAATACAATAGGTAAATATGTTGTATGTTTCATATACACTTGAAAATCTTGGGAAGGAACCACCCATTGGTGGTACTTCAAAGATTAATTTAAATTAGAAGGTCCCGTGGCCATCTTATTTTCAGACACCTCGCAGGATTATCAGGGATTGTTAAGGATGAAAGATTAAGAATTAATGGGTTAGGATGGTTAAGGAGTTTGGAATCAAAAGACGCATATCTGTTTTGGGTCAAATCTACAAGGAATAGGATGTTAAGGTCTTTGTGAATGAGTTTATTTGTGACGTAATAAGAAGTATCAAGGATTTTACGTAGGATTTTGCATTGTAAGAATTGGATGCGGGAGGAAAAAAAAAGAGAAAGCTGGATCTTTCCCGATTGTATTACGACTTCGTTATTTTTTTGTTAAATTGTTGTATTCTTGGCAAGAACAAAATTTATATCCATTATTCCCACCGCGGAAAATCCTGAAATATGAATTTTTATAACAGAAAAAAATAAAATAAATTAGCTTATATTTTTCGCCTTGCTTGGTCTTAAGATTTTTGTTTTTTTTTAAAATCACAAAATTAGCGAAACTTTTAACTCTAGCTCATCATTCTAGAAAAATTTGTGACTACGTAGTGTTGTAAGTGAATTTAGTGTGATTTTTTATTATAATTTATTTGCCTGGATTTATTATTATTAGTTTGGAGTTTAGAATGATATATTTTTTTAAATGTAGATAAGAAGAGGGAAGCGAGGAGGTAGCTAGTGGCCATAGTTCTCTTTTAGCAGGGCCTGAGATATGCCTTGGTCTAATGGGAAAAGGTTGTAAGTTAAGCTCGGCCCTGCACAACATGCTTCGTCCACTCTCTCCTATATTTATGACAACCCCTTTCCCTCTCCTCTGTTTTTTAACGCTCGATACTGAATTATATATCGATAGTATGTCTTTCTAAAAGATATTTAAGATAATAAGAAAAATATTTAAAAATAATTAATCAATCCCATATCACAGCCCTCGAAGTATGGTGTCGTAATTGCAGGATTAAAATAAATTCCAACAAATCCCATCAAATTACCTTTACCCTACATCGTAAACCTGCCCTACAATATACTTCAATGATGTTACTCTTACCCCTGTCGAACAGATCCGCTACCTTGAACTACATCTGGACAAACGATTAACCTGGAATCCTCACACCAGACTGAAAAGACAGGAAACTGCACGTCGATTTCAACTATTACAGCACTTACTTAACAAACGGTCCAAACTTCCAATCCATTACAAAAGACTGATGTACATGACAATTATAAGGCCAATCTGGACATACGGCGTTGAGCTTTGTAACCGATTTAGCCCGAACCAGATATCAATCCTTCCATTAAGAACTCCCTAATCACTCAAACCCATTAGTTTCTAATCTTGCTACCTCTTTTAATCCAGACAATACTTCGAGACGTCTGAAAAGAAGATGGCCTCGAGAGCTTATTTTGTAAAAATGTTTTTAGAGTACTACCAATGGGTAGTTTCTCTACATGCTTGTACCATACCGTTATGATTTCCTCAAATTTACTTGATGTATTTTAGGTACAGTTGTAAATATCAATAAATAAATAAAAAAACAACATATAAAGTAAGCAAGAACATTGTCACATCTCAAAGCTTGTCAATTTCCAGATTTATCGTAGTAATCTTATAATAGGAATATCTTATACTAAGGTACTACTGGAAAGTACCTTTCCATGAATACTTTTTAAAGGGTAACTCATATCACACAGGGTTACCTCTGAATATAACCAGTGAGCGAGCAACAACGTTCCAAAGTGGACACACTATATTATCTCTACATATACAGATATAAATATATTTTACTGATCTATCACATATCATAGCTTTCTTTCAAACTATCTTATATAGTATAATATGTGTAAAACTTGCGCTCTAAATTTCAATGTGGAACCACAATTATCGTACAATTACAAGTTTAGCCAAAGTAATTGCAATTATTAATTACATTAGTATGTAATTGTTATTTTCCCCCCTAGAAATCCAAGTAATAATTTATTTATTTGTTTATGGGGCTAAATGTTCCTTATGCAACCGATCTAGCCCGAACCCGATATTATTCCTTCCATAATAAACTCCCTAACGACCCAAACCCACTAGTTTCTAACCTTGCCTCCTCTTCCATTCCTGGCAATCCTCCGAGGCGCCTGAAAAGAAGATGCCTCGTGACCTTATATTGTAAACTGTTTTTAGAGTTCTACTACTGGGTAGTTTCTCTACATCCTGTATCATATCATTATGTCATTATGATCAAA
>NW_027109437.1:777346-778813 GCF_000696795.3 Halyomorpha halys
CAAGGTTTATTATAAAATACTATGTTCCTACTTATAATCAATATGCATAGTTATAAATTTGATTAAAAGGTCGAAAAAAGTATATAATATTATTTATTACAGATTTTTTGGTCAATTTTTATCCCCCTAACCCCCCGAGAGACTGGGCCCAAGAAATTTCTTCGAAAAGGAATTTTCCCCTACCCCTCTCTTACTCTTAAGGCAGGGATAGACGATATGTCGAACATATTGAGTGATTCCCAATCTATTTTTAGTTAATCTATTTTTTTATTATCAGATAGCATGTGAAGCTATTATTTAAAGATTAAAGATTAAAATATTATCCAATATTATATCATGCTTATACTTTTTTTTCTTAATAATATTTCTTTATTGATAATTACTATAAACTGTAACAACGTTGGGCAACAAGTAATAGTAATAAAATATCATATTAATACCAAAATTATAAAATAAATTTTAAAAAAATGAAAAAAAAAAATCTCTATATGTAAACAACCGAAATGAACATAATAAAATATGTACATGAAGAAATAAGGGCGAAATAAAATATTTTGAACTAATATAACAATAAAATAAAAATACTTATCACATTTATACTAATATATTTAATTCAGGCAGATAAAATGTGTACGTACAAATGTAGTCTCTTGTTTGTATTAACATGTATTTTCGAAAAGTCAACTAGTTAGTTGGAGTTCACTTGGCTGATTTGCTACTAGCAGCCCTGATGAAGGCTAGAAATTCAGGCCGAAACGTTGCCACTATTAAATAAGTTATTTCAACTTATTTTTCTTGCATTCTAACCGCACCCCCCCCCCAAACCATCTTTTCCTCATATAGTTAGTTAGGGCTATTTGTGAAAGTCAAGTTTTGTTTTAGAATATTTGAATAAGAAATTGATAAATACATTTTTATTTTTTTAATCTAATTAATTAGAACGTATAACACTTTAAAAAATCGCTAAAAATCTGACACTAAGAGATGGGAAATAGGCCTTGGAGGCAACTTTACGTTGAAGTTAATTACGCACAATAATGCAATTATCTCTAAAAAGGTACATTTTATCGCAAATATAAAGAAAATAGAAGTTTTTGTGAATGTTATTTCCTATAGTCTGGTAACATTAAAAAAAAAAAAAAAAATGGAATTTTATGAACCGTTTTTTTATACAGTCTTCTATTAGTACAAGATCCGGGAAGAAAAAAAGGCAGTTATCTCACCCCAATCTTTGATTACTTTAATGAAAACTAGGTAGCAATAGTAGTTTTCATGATATTTGCTAAAATAAATTGATTTATATTTGTTCGGACCATAAGTTTGATTTATGAAAAACTTCATTTCAGAAACCATTGGACGTACAGATGTTTGCCAGCGCTCAAAATAAAGGAAATTTAACTTACTATAAAGTAGTTTATGACACTTATCTTCGTAGGGGTAGTAGTTTTTATGATATTCACATATGAA
>NW_027109437.1:780588-792070 GCF_000696795.3 Halyomorpha halys
TTGAAGTACGACCAATGGGTGGTTCCTTCCCAAGATTTTCAAGTAATCTTTTTAAGTAATCAAGTAAATACTACATATTTACCTATTGTATTATTTGTACAGTTGTAAATTACATTAAATAAATTTAAAAAAAAAAGTTTTTAGGAGAATAAGAGAAACTTTTTTCTTTAAAAATTATTTTATTCAATAACAGATCGGTATGTTATTATATTTTGTGACCAAAATTCTCTAAAAATGTCCATTGCTTGTCCCTTATTGTCCCGCTTATCCTCTACCATCACCCATGAAGGGTTAGAGGTACAGTACTTTGTAAGGAAGAACTATAATTTGACTAACGGTTGTGCAAGTATATTTGTGCTAAAATCATGTGCTCGCCAGATTTTTTCCGAATGAAAGATATGCACTTAATGAGACTGGATGGAAACATGAGGGCTCCCACGGATTGACTCACGGATAAAGAAACAGAATAAATATTTATCTGTCACATGCGGATTCGAATCCGAGTGCTTGGAGTTAGCGTAGGGTCTTACAACTGAGTTACTCCACTCCCCTATATGTAATATATATAAAAGAAGAGTAAAAACAGAGAAATCAATACTTCCTACATTTTACTCGAGTAAAGAACCTCCTCTACATAAGATCTGTTAAAAATGCTAATATAAGTTCCTACCAAGGATCTTTTCCCTTTGTGAGCCTACTTCTTCCTTTGAAATCCTCTTCAGAAAGGATCTTTCCCATAGTGAAAACGATATTATGAAATACCCCTTGAAGCATTAGGAAATGGCACTGATATCTTATGTTAAATTTTCTAAACCTACGTACTAAGGTACGCTCTTCCATTAATTCACAATTGATATTTAATGGATTCTCTCCCTGAACTAAAAATGTACACACGACATTCTTTACTAATATTTGTTTGGTTTTGAGTTCAGTTTCGGGTGCGGGATAGCTCAGTGGTAAGGCATTACGCTATTAACTCCAAGAATCTGGGTTCGAATCCGGCTGTGACAAATCATTATTTACTCTCTAACTGTAGTTCGTTTGTCAACCCTGTGGTTTCAGGAGCCCTCTGGGTCCATCGAGCCTCATAAACACAAACACAAACCCTTAACTAGGGGAAAAATCTAGCGTTCAAGCGTGATTATTGCCAAATCACCGTTGGTATATTAACAGAACTTCCTTACAAAAGAAAAAGTTTTTTTAAATACTGCTATCTAGTAAAATGTGAACGAGTTTCCATGGGGAGGTGCTTAGAATACTTTAAAAATAAATATACATATACAATGAGGGTTATATTGAAATGACGCGGACTGGATCAAAATTTGTAATTTTTACATTTCAAAATACGTAGATTCTATAAATATATTAAAAAATAGGTGTGAATAAAAAATGTTAATTAAATTAAATCTGTTCTGCTACAATCCATGAAGGGTCAGTACTTTGTAAGGAAGTATTGTTATTAGACTAACGGTTGTGCAAGGATGTGATTTTGGTCAGAATCACGCTTGACCGCCAGATTTTTACCCAATTTAGGAGGCTAGGTGGAGCCAAGGCGGGCTCCAGAACCCACATGAGTTGACTCACGGGTACAGTGTAACAGAAAACAATTTCACAGCCAGCCGGATTAGAGTTAGTAGCCACAGGCCTTACCCCGCGACTACACGTACAACCAAGAATAAAAAAAGTATCTATCGGAAACAATGTTTAATTTTCATTATTTTTAAACTTCTGTATATCAATTTTTTTTTGTCATCCCTAAGAATTCTATTTGTACTTTTCGATAATTTTAAAGGATTTTATCATGCCTCCAGTTTGGACTACACGTACAACCCTGAATAAAAAATTTATCTATCGGAAATAATGTTCAATTTTCATTATTTTTAAACTTCTGTATATCACTGTCATATTTTTGGTTGTCATCCCTAAGCATTTTATTCATACTTTTCGATAATTTATGATTTCAGTTTGGACTTTTTTTTTTTATTTATTGATATTTACAACTGTATAAAAAATACAACAAGTAAATTTGATCATAATGACATAATGATAATGATATGATACAGCATGTAGAGAAATTACCCAATAGTAGAACTCTAAAAACATTTTACAATATAAGGTCACGAGCCCATCTTCTTTTCAGGCGCCTCGGAGGATTGCCAGGAATGGAAGTGGAAGCAAGGTTAAAACTAGTGGGTTTGGGTGGTTAGGGAGTTTATAATGGAATGAATAATATCGGGTTCGGGCTAGATCGGTTACATAAGGAACTTTATGGATGGTTTTATAATATTTTATTAAAACCTAATTTTTAATGTGTGGTACATTTTCTTGTTTGTTTAGTTTTATACCGTTAAAGTCTGAATCATGGGATTAGGAGTACAATGGAAAAAGCAGAAGGGACAAGTTGTGGACTGGAAGCTATCAGATAATGAAGGAGAGGCAGTTATTTGTGGAGAGTCCCGGTTGCCAAGAGAAGGATAAAAGCAAAAGGCAGTAAGGTAACCCTGAGGACATTAGTGGAGCAGTGGAGCAGTCCCTCGCAGGACACATTGGACACTCCCACCAATTACACTAAATCCCACTCACCGCCGGGCCACTATTTAATATTCAGCTTCGGCTTGCTTCATGAAAGACCTCGTCCAACGGCACTTTACTGCCGCCATTATAACCACAGGGTTTTTAATGGTGTTTAAAAAATATTTTTTAAAAGCCTTTTCATCGCTTCTGTTTCAATAGAGAGAGTTAAAAAGGGAAGTATTGAAAAAAAAAATGCAGATGAACCTGTGTAAAGGATAAAAAAAAATTGCAAATATAAACATAAACCACGTGATTTGAAATATTTGCAAAAGTTAAATAGAAGAAAACCTACTTTTACAAGTAAATCTTATAAACTGTTTGTTATTTATAATTTTTGTGATGAATGTTATTGTAGAGAAACATTCTTTTAAATTGACATACTTCTGAAATACATTGCGTTGCTATAACATACAGCTTGCCTATCAATCCATAATTGGACATACATACACTACAATACATTAACATTTTTAATTTTCAAACAATAATTATCAATACACTAAATAGAGTACACTTTGAAATAAGTTGTTTCCTATATACGTATTACCGATTCCTACTTCTACCACAAAGCTAAATAAAAATTTACTGATTCATCCAGTATATAACATTCATAATAATATAAATGATAAATGTTGAGAGGAACCAGTTTCATAGCATAGCGAAAAACATTATTCTCGACTCACTGGGAATCCAACATCATCATTTATATTAGAACTTGGTATTTTAGCTACTCTACTAACCGAATCGAAAAGGTGAAAGAATGTATTCGACTGATCACAACTAATTCTTTCCCACCTCTTTTATTATTTTCTGTTGGACTGATCAATATGCAGTAAGCACAATAGCAAATCAACTTACGAGGAGACGATGGTTGGGAGTGCAGTCAAAATAAAACACAAATAAGTTGATGTAACTTATTTAATCGTACCAACGTTTCGGCTAGAGTTTCTAGCCTTCATCAGGGCTAAAAACAGAACAAGATAACAATCAATTTTTATGGAAAATATAAAGTGAATGACATAAAGCAAATAATTTTGCAGAATGGAATTAATAAAATAAAGTGGTGAGAGAAGTGGAAAATACAACTTTATTACTTTATATCATTCTGTTTATATTTTATTTTTTATTTTCTATATTCATTCGTTGTTATCTTGTTCTGTTCTTAGCCATGATGAAAGCTAGAAACTCTAGCAAATTAAATAAGTTACATCAACTTATTTGTGTTTTATTTTGACCGCACCCCCAACCATCTTCTCCTCGAATAATTCATCCAAGGTCAACTATAAAAATAAGCCATCCTCTAATCTTGAAATTTCGGGGGGAGGGTGGCGGGAAAGCGCGAAAGAAAGTTATTTCAATTATTTCTGGTGTTATAATCACAAAGAGAGACTGTAATAACGTCGTCGTACATCGGGTCAATCCTCGTTTTAAAGGTAAATTGAGAATAGCTTCAGCGAAGGGTGGTATTAGCAATTCCTAGTCGGTTTAGTAAGTTAATTTCACAATAAATATTTTCTAATACTACACTAGCTATAAGTGAGTATTTAATAGGTAAGATAAGCTCAAATGATGGGATTTCGGGGAGGAAAAATTCCCTCTTGATTATTTGTAATGTTATAATCTCTCTGAAAGATTCTGACATTAACGTCGTGCTTCGTAAGGTTTTCAAGGTAGTTTTTGCACAGTTGACTAAAGTTATTTAATTTGTAGTTAGAATATAATAATAAACAATAAATATTTACAAGGAAATAATAAAATATATTAAGAGTAAATAATAATGATTATAAAACATACAGAGCCGGAATAAAAACCCGGATATAAAATGTCAACTTTTTTTGTTTTAAATCTCTGATGTTTTATTAACATTTCAACCTCAACGTCTCTTCAAAATTAAATTAGCTTCCCAAATTTGGGTATATCATTTGAGACTTGATCAAATGAAGCAACCTTTATTAAAATTAATATTCCAAAATCGTACCTACCTTGAAAGTTTATCAAGTGAGATTCCACTGAGTATTTTCAAAAATTATTTTTTAAATATCTTTATTGAAATTTACAACTGAACATAAGACGGTCAGTAAATTTGATTTCGGTTATAATTGAGTGATACAGGCATTTAGAGAGAATTGGCGGATCTCGTGGCCATCTTCTTTTCAGGCGTACCTGAAGATTTTCAGGAATGGAAGTGAAAGCAAGGTTAGAAACTAGTGGGTTGGGGTGGTTAGGAAGTTTTGTAATGGAAGGAATGATATCTGGTTCGGGCTAGATCGGTTACATATGGAAGGTTTTTATGTATGATTTTAATTGTGACAAAGGAGCTTTGAGGATTTTAGGAAGGATTTTGGACTGTAAGGATTCAATACGAGAGGAATTCGAAGTTTTATTGGAGCCCCAAAGCTCAACTCCGTATGTCCCCCTGGCCGCCCCGCAGGGCCCTGTTTCATAATGAAAGCTTATAGTACAAGTGTAGAAACTAGTCTGGTAATAATACTAATACTTATTTTTTCATAATAGAAACGACTATTAGTGATATTACAGGAGTCAAAAAGTACTAAAGTACATGTTACTATTGTACAAGTCTGTGTAATTGAATTATGATAGATCTACAAGAGTAATAGTATTAGTTTGTACTTTATTATGAAACAGGGCCCAGATTGGCCTTATTACATTCTCGTAGATCTTGAAATTGGGGGGGGGGTGGTAAAGATAGTTATCTAAATTATTTCTGGTGTTATAATAATATTGAGAGACTGCAACAACGTCGTCGTACATCGATCAATGCTCGTCTTAAATGTAAGTTAAGAATAGCTTCAGCAAAGGGTGGGATTAGCAATTTCTAGTCTAAGTTAATCTCATAATGAAGCTTAGTATAAGTAAATGCTTTCTACTAGCTATTAGGGAGTATTTTATAGGTAAGATAAGCTCAGATGATGGGATTTCGGAGAGTCGAGATTCCCTCTTGTTCAAATCGAAAATTAATAATTTTTAATTGTTCCCTTTTCAAATGGTGTGATCGTCTAAGGAAGAATAATTTTTCAATAAATAAGTTTCTATCTCATGGATAGATGAATTGGGAATTCATTGATCCATTCTTAGTAAAAATTGAGAAATTTTCAGTTACAGTAGTGGAATTAAGAAAGAAAATTAATCATAGATCTACAACGGATTGAGATATTAAGTTGGAGTAAACTATTGTAGTTATTGACATTTAATCCTAAAACACTCTGCGTGCATAATTATTTGTATTTAATCGTCAGTCCTAGTTCACAGCCTGATGAAACTTAATATAAATGCACAAAATGGACTTATCGGACAAGTTTTGCCTAAGACGCTTTGTTAAGCGCGAGCCGTTCAAACTATCCAAGACCTTACAATAAGCCCGAAGCGATAATAATGAGTCCTAAGTAGTCCAACTTCGCGATATCAACTTTGCGATAGGCAGGCAATTTCGTTGATGTCGGCTCGATATTATGACATGGTCGATAGTTACTTAGTTTAGGCTTCAACTTGCCCACTTTTCTGACAAGCTCATTTACTTCATTTCCCCACCGATACGGAATATCCAATATCAAACACCCTACACCAAAGATTCAAATACAGTGAAGTCTCACTTATACGAAACATTCAGTTATGCGAAAAATTTCTCAATCCCCTGCAAAAACCCCTGAATTATGTGTATGTTATCCATTTATTATCCATTTATACGAAACTTAGTTATAAGAAGGAAAGTTTGGACACGCTTTATGTACATATAAGTAAATTTTATTCAGTTCTATGTTTTTTTTTCTTCCCTGACAAGACAAAGGACGAAAAATACCGTGAAAACGAAACAGTAAACAACTTTTTTCCGCGAATAATATCCGGTCCCAATGTTATGTTTATGTTTATATTCTACTCCTTAATGTATAATAATAAGCTCGGACGATTCCGATTCAGATGGCGAAGATCCTTTGCCTCTTCCATTTTTGCAGAAGCTCTTGAAGCATTTGAAGTTGAAAGAAATTAGCGAGAAGGAATTCAAAACCTTAACAGAATGCGAAGGAATGATGTATTCAGCCAAAAAACAAACATAACACAATTTTTTTGTCAAAAATAAAAAAATTCGGATTAAATTTGTATACAATAAATAATTTTGTTTTCACTATACTTTGTTTTTCTTTCAACTGCATACAAAATACATATATGTACCTACTAAGTATGAGAAAAAAATTCTCAAAAATATACATACATAATATTCACTTAACGAAATATTTACTTATACGAAGAATTTATGGTACTCCCTCATATTCGTATAACTGAGACTTCACTGTATACATAATTTAGCTTAGTTGATTTATTATTGGCGATTGAAGAAAAAGAAAGAAAAAATTAATGATGGTTTAAACAATAGCCCAATAGGAGAAAAAAAAAACTCAAAAAACTTATTTCACCCTTTATTTTTAAGTACTTTAATGAAAACTATGTATAATTACTAATCAAAATTGACGAGCCTATCAAGTATAGGTAGGGGGAATAAAAAATCGAGGCTGTTTCAAAACATTAAGAAAAATTCATTTCTCGAGAAAACCATTTAAAGGAAAGTAAATTGCTAAAATATGAGCCATGTTGCTCTATCCCTGGCGAACAGATCCGCTACACTGGGCTGTAACTGGACAAACGACTAACCTAGAATCCTCACACAAGACTAAAAAGACAGGAAACTGCACGTCGATTTCGGCTATTGCAGCACTTACTAGACAAACGGACTAAACTTCCAACACATTACAAAAGACTGATCTACATGGCAATAATAAGGCCTATCTGGACATACGGAGTTGAGCTTTGGGGCTCCACTAAACCTTCGAATTCCTCTCGTATCCAATACTTACAATCCAAAACACTTCTTAAAATCCTTAATGCTCCTTACTTTGTCACAAATTAAATCATGAATAAAGACTTTAATGCTCCATATATAACCGATGTTGCTCAAAGCAGACTCCATTCTTTCCATTATAAACTCCCTAACACACTAGTTTCTAACTCTGCTTCCTCTTCCCTTCCTAATAATCCTCCTAGGTGTCTGAGAAGAAGATTGCTAATGTAAAAATGTCATTAGAGTGCTACCAATGGTTAGTTTCTCTACACGCTTGTATCACTTGATTATAAACTTCAAATTTACTGAGCACAGTTGTAAATTTCAATTAGATATAAAATTTAAAAAAAGAATTACAGTGTCTATGGAACTGAAATTACTAATTGTTTTTCCCTTATGGTGTTAAGTGGTTAAAAAATGTTTATAAAAACTTTTTTTATTTTTTATTTATTGATATTTACAACTGTATAAAAAATACAACAAGTAAATTTGATCATAATGACATAATGATAATGATATGATACAGCATGTAGAGAAACTACCCATTAGTAGAACTCTAAAAACATTTTACAATATAAGGTTACGAGGCCATCTTCTTTTCAGGCGCCTCGGAGCCAGGAATGGAAGAGGAAGCAAGATTGGAAACTAGTGGGTTTGGGTGGTTATGGAGTTTATAATGGAAGGAATGGTATCGGGTACGGGCTAGATCGGTTACATAAGGAACATTTAGGTCTTTATGGATGGTTTTATTAGAAACAAAACAAGGAGCATTGAGGATTTTATGATGGATTTAGGATTGTAAGGATTGGATACGAGAGAAATTCGAAGGTTTAATGGAGCCCTAAAGCTCAACTGCGTGTGTCCAGATGGGCCTTATTTTTGTCATGTAGATCAGTCTTTTGTAATGAGTTGGAAGTTTAGTAAGTGCTGTAATAGTCTGAATCTGCGTGCAGTTTCCTGTCTTTTCAGTCTTGTGTGAGGATTCCAGGTTAGTCGTTTGTCAAGGTGTAGCCCAAGATAACGAATCTGTTCTACAGGGGTAACAGCCATTATTAAAGTATACTGTAGGGCAGTCGGCTTTTAGAAACTAAAATTCTTAATGACACAAAATTATAATCTTCTAAATTTAATCAACATCAGCAAAGATCTGGACTTTCAATCCATAAGTATATTTTGTTGTTGTATATATCGAAATAAAGCCGTTAACGGTTTGCTGGCTACCTCCTCCCCACTCCTCCACCCTTCCGCTTCATTGTTTCTTCCTGTTCAACCGATTCCTTTGAACACCTAGGTTGTCCTGACTAGTTCTTTGCTCATTTATTGTCATTTTATATCGTTATTATTATTATTCTTTCATGACGTTTATTTTATCTCTATATATTTTTTTCCCCTTCTCCGTATTGATTTTGTTTGATGTGCATCTCCTATACTTTTTTAGCTTTATATTTTACATATTTTTATAAAGAAATTTTTACTCTTGCCATTGTTACTTGTTTTTATTCTTATCATTGTATCTTATCTTTGCATTTTTATTCTTATCATTGTATCATTTTGTATCTTTTTAGCCCTGATGAAGCCCTGCAAAGTGGGGCGAAATGTCGGAAAATAAATAGTTATAAACTATTTTTGTTTCTTTTTTTTACCGCAACCCTGACCATCTTCTTATATATATATATTTTTTTTGTTATTCTTTGCAGCTTTCCTTGGAAACCCCTTCTATCATTATCATAATTTCAAAAGAGAAGAGAATAGTAGCGAAAGCAGAGATAACTAACCATGATTTTTTTATACTGTATGAGCAGCTTTCATATGTAGGTATTTTTCATAAGTCATTAGAGATTACTAGTGGGTAGTTTTTCTACACGCCTGAATTATAGTTTATCTACACGCCATTATAAACTAAAGTGAAATTTAGTATATTCATGTATATAAATACAGTTGTAAATTTCTATAAAGAAATACACACAAGAAATACAATATAAATCTACACGCCTGTATCACTCCATTATAAACTAAAATGAAATTTAGTGAATTCATATATCTAAATATAAAGTTGTAAATTTCTATAAAGAAATAAATAAAAAAAAAATAATAAAGTGATTATATTTAGTTATAACTAACATTCTTATTTAAACTTTTCTCAACTTTCCATCATGCTAGATCACGTATTTTTATATATCTAATTTGATATTTTTATTCTTAACATGAAATGAATCACTGACGTCACATATTTAGTAACTATAAAGGAATTTGGGGGTGTATAAGAATTTTCGTTTCGCTTGTGTTATTTTTGGCACAGGTGTTATGCAGCAAAATCTAGAGCGGTCTGCCGAATTCCCTTCGTGGAAAAAAAAAGAAACAAAAAATACTTCTTCTATTCCATAAACGATTTTCCTCGAAGGCTGTGTTGTTGTTTTCCCTGACCTGATTCTGAGATGGCATTTCTGCCCGACCTCCAATAGTTACCAAAGTCATTTCATCCGTTCCACCGAATCATCTTTCTGACACGCACACGATATAAACATATTACAAATTATCGATTGATATATCTATAATATCGCTAGATTTTTTTAATTTGTTTATAGGAAAAAAATATTTCGAATAGGAAATGAAGTATCAAAAACTCTTACTTCCTCGACCATTAAAAAAAAAAAAAAAAAATTGCTCAGTTAATGAAACTGGAAAAAATATTTCATTTATCATCAGAATGGATAATCTAAAGAATCCATAAATATCGTATAGTTTACGGCTGTTTATTATGAAAAAGGAAAGAAGACAAATGTTGTTGTTGTGGTATAAGTGACGTATGTTTCTCGAGATTTTTTTTTTTACTCCGAATCTAGTGAAAACAAAATAAACGCTAAATAACAAATGAAGGAAGTTATATTTTATAATATACAAAAATTATAATTTAATTATATTATTTCAATTTCTTTCAAGACAAGGTAATTATTTATTAAATAAATCTAAAATTTGTATCCTTTTTGTCTCAAAACTTTTTATTTTTTACCAGTCCAAAGTTTCGGCCATTTTAGCCATCCTCAAGGGCATCTAAATATTTAACAGCTTATTATATATTCATTTTTAACACTTATAACAACAACATTATCACCAATAATATAACATACCTTCAATTATAATTTCTTCCTCACATTAATTTAGAGCTACTTTTGAGTCATATTTATTATTAATAAGCTTACTAAGCTTAAGTTTAGTTACCTATTTTTTAAAATTTAAAATCATAAATATTTAATTCTTCTTATATAAGATTATCCACACAATTTCACTACCATATAACAAACCATTTATAACCTCCCACTCACAACAGGTCAGCCTTATGCTATAAGCTTATTAATAATAAATATGACTCTCTAATAATTGACTTTTTAAATAGGCTTTTAATTTATAATAAAGAAAATGACCTGGGCAGAATAGCCTGCAAAAGAAACTTTAAATTAATGTGAGGAAGAAATTAAAATTGAAGTTATGTTATATTATTGGTGATAATGTTGTTGTTATAAGTGTTAAAAATGAATATATAATATAAGCTGTTAAAAATTTAGATGTACTTGAGGATGGCTAAAATGGCCGAAACGTTGGACTGGTGAAAAATAAAAAGTGTTGAGACAAAAAAGGATACAAATTTTTGATTTATTTAATAAAAAATTATAATATTATATTTTCATAATTTTTGATAAAGATTTTTTTTTCAGATTTTCATTACAAGTAATAGAACTAAGGATTTTTTTTCTGAAACAAACACATATATAATCAATATAGACAAAATGTGTTAGTACCCTATCATTCATCATACGCTATTCTAATAATAATTTTTTTTTTAATATTTATTTATTGCTATTTACTACGGTACATTATAATAAATTTAGTAAATCTGATCTAAGTTAAATTGGAGTGTTACAGGCGTGTAGAGAAACTACCCATTGGAAGCACTCTAATGACATTTTATATTAGCTGGTCTCGTGGCCATCTTCTTTTCAGGCGCCTCGCAGGATTGTCAGGAATGGAAAAGGATGCAAGCTAATAATAATAAAAGAAATA
>NW_027109437.1:792120-816709 GCF_000696795.3 Halyomorpha halys
TATTATTAATATCCACAGAAATGGTGATGTTTGTATCTATATTAATCTATATTAACCATGGTGGGGAGTCAAGTTTTTCATTTCGTAGGACCGCCAATTAATAAAAAAAGTCAACGCCCCAGACCGGATTCGAACCGGAGAAGACTGATAGACCTATATCTAACCATCTGAGACACGGATGACCTATAAACTATATCAGATTTTATATATAAACATATATATTGAAGACGTCTTTTAGTGAAAATAAAATTAATTTCGCAAATACAACTTTATTTAATGATTTTTCACAGAATATCTTAAAACATATATAATTCCTTAACTTTTCCGAAATTTATTGAAACGGGTCACCAGTAAATAGAAGTAATTTATTTTTACTATCACCAATCAATTCAAAATTAATAATTGTACTTGCAATGATAACGACATCAATTTAAATATAAAATTATTATGGTTTCACATACAATACTTTTTATATACCTCTCATAACAAGTGTTGGGGGCCGTTTTTTCCATTGACGTTCTTACCTAAAAACAAAAAAATAAATAAATAATAAATTCATACATGTCTGTAACAGAAAAACATTTAAAATTAAATCTTTAATATATTTATGAATATATTGACTTTTATGTGGATTTGAAAAAAAAAATAATGCAGGTTATTTGGATTTAATTTTTATTTTTAAATCTATGGTATCTATTTACTTCAAAAGCATATACATTACATAAATGCATATGCATTAATATAAAATAATTTCCATTAAAACAATACTATTTCGTTGAAAAGAATTTTTTTCCGGTTTTCTTATTATATTTTATTGTTATACATTTAGATAAGGGAACGGCGAGGCTCAGTGGAAAGGCAGTGTGCTGCTAATTCCAAGAACCTGGTTTCGAATCCATCTGTGACAGACGCTTATTTATTGTCTTACTCCTCCCTTGAGTTAACCCTTTATGGTCCTCGTTATACATTCCTAGTTATAGGGGGGGGGGATCGAGGGTGATTAACTGACCATATCACCTCCTTGCATAACCATTGGTCTAGTAACAGTACTTCCTTACAGAGTACTGAATCCCTGACCCTTCATGGGTTGTAGTGGTACAGATTTATTTTTAATTTTTGCGTACAATTTAATGGTCACTATAAGGAGCATCAGATACATTACGAGAAATGTATTTTTTTTTTTATTCTTATCCTCAAAGAAATTTTTATTTTAACAAATACATATATAATATATACAATAAAAATACATAAACACAGTCTAATACAATTTTCATCCTTAGCCCGAAGGCATTATAATCAGTTAGGAATGGTGGTGTAATGGTGAGTTACCTTCCAAGCAGTTGATCCCAAGATCCATAGTGCAAAATATGTATTGTTTTTAAAATAATCATATCTAATAAAAAGGGTTTCCATGGGAAAATACACAGAATATCTTAAAATAAATAATTTAAAAAAATTGTATATTTATGCTTTAAAATTTATATATATTTTAGATATGTTTAATATTTTTTATTCTATGGTAACTAAAAAAAAAAACGAAATTGATGAGAAAAAAAAGCGAGGTTAATAAATAAGTTAATAAATGGAATTTCTGACACACTATTTTGGGCAATAGGTAATAGTGATGAATGATAACATTCATATCAAAATAAAATAAAATAAGAATAAAAAAAATAAATTAAAAAAAATACATAAAAATAAATAAAATCTCTCTTAAAATATATACAAAAAGAAGGCTAAAGAAAATGAACATAACCAAACTATGTGTATGAAAAAAAAATAACAGAATGATAAAATAATATATTCTCTAGTCACATTTACACTCTTATGCACAATATTTACACAATCGACCTGAGGAACCCTGACCCCACTGAGGGGGAAGAGCAGAGCTCAAAAGATCCCAGCGCATCACTGGTAGTGAGCCACTGCAGGCTGAGTAAGTGCGCTAAAGCCGCAAACACTCAACTTGAGTGGAGAATCTGACCATTGCTAGAACTCCAATTATCCATTTTTATTTTACAATAAGTCTCTTGGCCACTGCCGTTACAACCTTCTAGGTGGGCTTTAAGGATGAGTGGCACTAGATAATGTTTGAACCAAAGGATTAGGATGTTTAGAAAGGTTAATATGGAATTTTGAGACTAAAAATGAGAAATAATAGATATTTTTGAATTTCGGAATTTCTTGCGTATTCTATCGAAAAATTTAGAATTTACAAAACTATTATCCTAACCACATTACGGATGCAAAATGTGGCTTCTCATACTAAGTGAAGAACAGCGCCTTAAGGTTTTTAAAAATAAAGTATTATATAACTTATTCGGACCGTAAAAGGATGAGTTAACCGGAGAATTTAGAGGGCTTAAACAAAGCTGAATTGAGGGAAATGCACTCTGTAAATATAATTTAGGTTATTATGGGTGGGTAATGAAGGGATTCCTAAAATCTTAATAAACACAGGACCGACGGGTAAACGTCCGAGGGGTAGACCAAGACGAAGATGGGAAGATTTCTGGTTTAGTAGATTTGGGTTTAAAAGAGCGTCACTAGACAGTTTTTTTTGTAGAGGTGTAGAGTGGTATCGGAATTGAACCTTCGGGTTCCCAAACACTTTATTATTATTACAAATTTAATAACCCTAAAATTAGGTACTTATTTCATCTTGATTATTATTTATTTTATTTAATATGTATTATTATTTTTTTCTTACAATTTGAATGAATAATTACAAGTCACTATATTGTCTTTAAGTTTGAATAAATACTCCACTAACGCCGGTTGAACAGATTCAATACTTAGGACTCCATCTTGACAAGAGACTTACTTGGAATCTACATACAAGACTGAAACAACAAGAAACTGCTCGTAGATTCCGATTGCTACAACATCTACTTCAGAACCGCTCTAAACTTCCCAGTCACTACAAAAAATATGCACTACGATAATCAGACCAATTTGGACATATGGAATTGATCTCTGGGGCTCCACCAAACCATCTAATTCCTTGATGTTCCTTATTACGTTACAAATAAACTCATCCAGAAAGATTTTAACATCCCATTCGTTGCAGATTTGGCCCAAAACACATATGCGTCTTTTCATTCCAAACTCCATACCCATCCCAACCCATTAATTCTTAATCTCTCATCCTCAACAATCCCTGATAATCCTCCGAGGCGTCTGAAAAGAAGATGGCATCGGGACCTTCTAATTTAAATTAATGCTTGAAGTACCAACAATGGGTTGTTCCTTCCCAAGATTTTCAAGTATAAATAAAACGTACAACATATTTACTTATTGTATTGATTATTTGTACAGTTATATATCACATTAAATAAATAAATGTTTGACTGACAGTATTATTACACAATAATTGAGACCAACTACTAAGACTACAAACAAAAAAATACATTAAATAAATACGTTACAAAACTATTTCATTAACACTAATAACTACCAAGATAAAGAGAAGTTATTGGACTTCTAATATCGCCATTTAATTTTAATTGCGGGGCGAAAGGAACAAGATGACAGTAATAAAGAAGGGTCAATTATAGGAGGATTGGGCAGAGGAATGGGGGGGGGGCTATCAGTTCTAATGAGCACAAATACCTGAGGATAATTTAAGGAAGGCGCTGGAGCCGGAGGATGCTGGAGTTGGCTGGAATGTCCTCAGCCCGGAGAATATTGCCCACATCTCTCCTCTTTAATTGGAACAGTGAATTTTAAACCGCTCTAAGATACAGCATAATCGCCCCTCGACGATCAATTAAAAAGGAATAAAGGGCTAGAAATTCCCTTCAAGTATTTATATTATCTCATAACTTTTCTTGTAACGAATTAATCCCTTTATGAATTGCTTCTCTAATTAAAACTAAGTAGTCTTAAGATAAATATTGGATAATGGACGAAAATTATACATCAGATTAAGAGAATGTTATCTAGATAATAGTTAGGTTATTAGTCAAAACAAACTAATTATATATTAGTTTTGTTTATTTTACTTATGATTTAAGCCAAAATGTACGTCTTATCTGTCCCACAAGATTAATTCGAACAAATCTAAGAAAATAAAGAAATAGAAATTTTAAAATTAATATTATAATTTGAGGAAGATCACTTACATGATTTGAATAGAACTTCAAGGTGCTGCCATCTATTGGAAAACCAATGAAATAAGGATGCCATAGCATCCGCCCTTTACTTTTGCATTACAAATATACCAAATGGCATTATAGTAATAACATCGGACTAACGAATCCATAAATACTTAATAATGCTAAAACAAATAGATAAATCGTTATACAATAGTTGGTATTACAGAAAATGAGATGGCCGACAAAGCTGCTAAAGAAGCACTAGTCCTCCCAGGTAGAGCCCCAGCAATCTTAAGTGCACAGGAACTTCATCGCACTTTAAAGGAATGTATTAATAAAAGGTGACAGGCAATGTGGGATGAAAGTCCTTCCAGTAAGTTGAAATCTATAAAGAAAGATGTGAAGTCCTGGATTACATCAACCCGGAGTAGACGCCGTGAAGAAGTAGTGATCACTCGACTCAGAATAGGACATACCCGACTGACACACATCCACTTCATAACAGAAGAGGCCCCTCCTAAATGTACGAAATATCACAGTAATATGACCGTCAAACACATTTTTTAAGAATGTAACCACTACAAATTAACTACCAACAAATTTTCCAATACCGTTGAGAAACGACGAATCCGTAATAGAAAGAGTCATTAAATTCATACATAAGACTAACTTAATAATCAGCCTTTAATTATTATAATTATCTATTTATCTTGTCTTATTATTAAAATTAGAATAGTTACTTATCTGCTTTTCATCATCCTTTCCCCATCCTTTCCACTATCGTTACGATTATTAAACAATTTATTTTCCTAGCTAGGTAATATTTCAAATCTTACGGAAATGAGTCCCACTGGTGCGAATCTGGACACCATACCAAAGCTATGACTATGGAACAACTAGGCCTTACCAAAACCAACAACCACCGGGCGTTGATGACCAGGCTGTTAAACGCCCTTTCAAAACTAACAAAGAGCAAACCAATGAAATAGTAGGGATTCTGGAAACAATCAGTCTCAAGGTTCAGAGTGCACTAAGTCTCTGAGGTCCGAGCAACAGTATTTTATATATGTACAATAAGTTAAACATGAGTGAGTAACCTAAACCGCACCCAGGCAAAGGGGCAGAAGCAAGATAAGAGAGAAGAGAAAATTAAAAAAGAACTGGACTTCTAGTTTCATTTAAAATCACAAAAGTCTACAACCAATCACTAGCCAAATAAAACCATAATATTCAAATTTAAAATCAATCGTGTTAATGAAATTAAATAATAACCCAACTAAACTACATTGTACTCCCTTTTGGCTAAACTCCACATAAAATCAGTTTTTTGTTTTCAAGAATAGAGATTTTATTTCCCTTTTTTACCATGTTTAATAAGTTTTATAATCATCATAAACAGTCAACCAATCATTTTTACTACCTTACCAAGAAAATCATAATTAATTCGCATAATATCTCTCAACATTATAACCACAATTATACCCAAGAATGTCTGAATTAAGAACCATACAGGTATTCAGTCTTTTCAATCTAAAGTCCATCGAATCAAAAACATCAACATCGCTTATGTCCTGTACGTTATTCTATTCAGTTTTTCTAACTTATATAAGAACCTTAATCACTTAGCACAATCCCTATAATAATGGTTGATAAGGCACAGGCCGAAACCTTTTGTGAACTGCTGTTGGAGTTCTGGCAATGGGCAACTTCTCCACTCAAGTCATGAGTGTATGCGGCTCAAGTGCTCTCAGTCGGTTTCCACTGGCCGTTATTAACAATGACACAGCTAGGAGAGAAGCGCTGGGATCTCTTGGAGCCTTGCTTTGCCTTACAGGTAATGGTACCCCTTAAGAGTAAAGGTGATTTGATGGGACTTATTCAATTCCTCCAATTACGACAATATTCTTCGAGGGTTGTAACATGGGATTGGAGAGTTAGGGATACAATTAAAGGGTTATTATTAACTACGAGCAGAATACTCTTATAAATAAATAAAAATGTATCGAGTTTAAATTAAATAAAAACATGGTAAAATGTAGAAGTAATACAATTATTCCAAGAAGCGGATTGCCAATATACTTGAGAGAAATGACAAACGAGTGTAAATAATGATGAAAGATAGATGACAGTAGCAGAGGGTTTAGATGGGACAGTATTGAGCACGGTGACAGCTGCAGTTCTAGATGCGACGTCCTTACGGTAACCGCTTTAATAAATCTAGCCTCAATATAGAGGCATTCCCCTCCATGATTTACTATGTTTTCGAATGGCAAATATATATTTCGTTACTCCAATATCTTATAAACAAGTATCAATTTTTTTAAAATCCTAGAATGATTTTTTTTTATTTGGAGAATATTAGTGCCCCATCAAGAAGGGGGCCGTGAAGTAGCTGATGATTTACCCCCCTATCTATATACAGTTAAAACTCAACACACAAAATTTGAACTTTGAATTATAGAATTTTCCTGACTTTTACTTAATGAATTTTATCTATGTAATAATATTATATATCTTATCTTAAATATCTTAACTTCTTATTGTATAGCGATTTCAAAACTAGAGTCTCTCAAACGAACGAATTCGACTTATATAATTCATTAGTTCATCCGATCCCAGTTTTCATTTCTAAGTATGGTCTCGTATTTTTGATAAAATATCTACTCTGGACATTAAAATTACAGTAAAATTAGTTACCAATACTCAAAGACAGAGGATTGGGTACAAAGTTCAGTAGAAACCCCAAGAGAATATCTGTTATGTTTCACTGATGGATAAAAAAAAAAAGGATTTGACTGGTCAATGGAGTCTATATAGAAAACTTAGGCATCGAACTAAGTTTCTAACTAGACATATACTCGATTGTTTTATCTTTCTTCTAATACTATCACAGCAAGGGAAGTCCATTATTTTCATATGGGCTTCAAGCCACATTGGCGTTGTTGGTAACGAGCTCGTAGACAAAGCTGCCAGAGAGGCACCGCCGTTCTTATCCCATCAGAACTCAGTACACCCCTTAAACTACAAATATTAGAAAGATGGCAGGCCAAATAAGATGAAATCTCTCCGAGTAAATTAAAAGAAATAAAACTATCAGTAAAACCATGGTCAACATCCTACCGCAACAGCTGCAGGGAGGAAGTTGCTCTAACCCGCTTGAGAATAGGTCATACTCTCCTCACCCACTCTCACCTGATCAGAAAACTGCCACCTCCAACGTGCAAATATTGTCAGTCCATTCTTACGATTACACATATTTTTGAAGAATGTTCTCACTATTTGCCAACAATAAACAGGATAGGACTGACCCCAAATTTATCAGAAGCTCTCACAGATAAGGAAGCTAAAATTACATTAGTGTTTAAATTTTTAAAAGCACATCGCCTTCTTTCTAAATTATAACTCCTCTTATATTTTGATTTTTTTTTACTTCTATCATGCCATAGGCGTTGATGACCAGAGGGTTTTACGCCTTTAAACAACAATCAACAACAACAGCTGAATTTTCATTCAGAAGTGTTTGCCATTCTCAATTCGGCATATAAGTGTTCGACTTATAGAGCCAATAATTCTATTCAATTTGATCTATAAACAGACAGAAAAACATAGTTGACCTATTAACAGTATTTTTTTTCCAGCTGGTTGTTAAAAAATAAAGATCCAGAGGAAAAAAGTAATAAAGGGACAAAATGTTATAGGAGACAAGGGCCGGAGGACGCAAACATGAGAAAAGAAAACTGTTTTGAAGAGGAAGGGAAATGTTATGTTTAATCTTACCCAAGTGGCCCACTGGCCCCTGTTTGCTAACTAGAGAGTGGGCAGGAGTTGTCTAGTCTAGTTTGTTGTAATACCGTGCGGTGAGTTTTACTTGTTTGCTCTAGAAATATCCCTATTGTCAAAGTCTACTACGCTACTTAAGGAAGACAAATACTGCCATGAATGAAGACAAAGGATTTAATATATATATTTCTAATTTGTGCAATGTTGCTAGATATACAAGAAGGAGATGTTCGGGGTGTGGTCAGCAAATATACAGAAATAAACATTGTATATAAATAAAATGAGAAAAATAAAATAAATTAATTTGTTTCGATGCTTCGACCTCAATTTGAATCCTTTATTAGTCAGTGCTGAAAACCAAACGAGATAACAAACCTTAATTCAGAGAAACATAAAAATAATAATAAACAAACTTGGAAATATACATAACAATTAAGTAAGTAGTAGCTGATATTAACAAAATACCTATAACACATAATACTGTAGATGTAAAAATAAAATTAAAAAACATAATAAAAATAAAGATATAAACAAAATGAAAGATTGAACACTGTCTGTTTTATTAATTTTTATCATTTATTTTATATATATTTTAACTCTGCTAATATTTTATTTTACCCTCTATCAGTATGTTGTTTGTTAGTTTTGAAAGGGCGTTTAACAGCCTGGTCATCAACGCCCGTTGGTTGTTGGTTTTGGTAAGGCCTAGTTGTTCCATAGTCATAGCTTTGGCATGGTGTACTGATCCGCACCAGTGGGACTCATACCGTGAGATTTGAAATATTACTAGATAATATTTCAAATCTCACGGTAGGCAATTATAATTTGTTTAATAATCGTTACGATAGTAGAAAGGATGATGAAAAGCAGATAAGTAACTGTTCTAATTTTAAAAATAAGGCAAACTAAATAGATAATTACAATAATTAAAGGCTGGTTATTAAGTTAGTCTGATGGATGAATTTAATGACTTTTTCTATTACAGATTCTTCGTTTCTCAACGCCATTGGAACATTTCCCTAACTGGTTCAGAGTTAATGTGTTTTGATGGATGAAATTCTTCAAAAATGTGTTTGACGGTCAGATTGCTATTACATTTCGAACATTTTGGAGGGGCTTCTCCTGTTATGAGGTGGATGTGTGTTCTAAATCATTCGCCTTTTTTTCCTCTATTAGTATCAACTACTAACTAGTAAATTTTATGTTAAGTATATTTACTAGTTTGTTTATAATTATTTTTAGATACCATACTTTTGTAATTACTATCGTATGTACCTAATCTTACAATTTCGTGAAGCTTTCGGATCAATTCTCTATCTTAAAAACCAATTTTTTCATAATTATTGCCATAAATGTAGGCATAGTCATTATCAACTATAATTACTTAACAAAATATAACATCAGCGTAAAGATAAAATGGTTTATCTAAAAATTTTATTGTCTTGGATTTGTTGAATTTTAACGATTGCTTATAGCTTTCATCCCCACTATTCTATACCATGGTTTAGATTTTTATTATTTTACTGCGATCAGTCTATAATTAGCAATGAGGTCTTAATAGTTAACCTTAGATTAATGTGAGAAGAATATGGTGCAGGGGGCGGTTAGCAAAGATACCCAAACAAATAAAACTTTATTATTTTTGCCGAAGGTTTCGACCTGAATTTCAGGCCTCCATTAGGGCTAAAAAAATAGATCAACAACGTTATTTCAGAGAAACATAAAATATATATGAACCTACAATAATATGGGAAACTCAGTTTAATTAGTTACCAGAACACTATTGATTCAACTATTTTCAATGTAAACATTTTGATAATTTTCCTGACACAGATAACTGAAATTTTCGGTTTTCTCTGCATGATATTTATAATTATTTCTAAAATTTATTTAATAAGTTGATATTGAATATAAATTGTTGATCAGTCATACCCGTATTCTCTATGATTAGCAATATTTAGAATTATTGATAAGTTATGTCGGCCGGCAATAACAATACTATAATATTTCTCTGAAAGGTGATATAAGTTGATGAGGCACTACATCGGATAAATGTTACCTGTTGAAGGAATCCTGTTTCAAACGAGTATATAATAATAGAGGGAAAATTAATCCGGACTGAAGAGCTGAATGGTGGAATGATGACCGGGATGGATGAACCCTGCGGTTGGCAATTGACGTATTGACCCGCAATGCTACAATAGATTCCAATCAACTCTTCCACCCTCGGCTTCCCTTCTTCGAGCTGACCATTCGCTCCTATTTACACCATCAAAAGCAACAGCTTCAGAAGAGAGTAAGCTGTCCGAAAACTAATTGGAAATTGTCAAAAAGCACATGTTTGGACGGAAACGAAATTTAGGTTAACAGGCTAATATAACCAAATGCTGTATGAACTGTTATTCTTAAAAGTGGTAATGGTAATAAATTATTTTCATACATCAATATGGTTTAAAGTTTGTGTAATAATCTATTAAATAATACAATAATATATATCTATAAATAAATAAATGGTTATCAAACTAACTCAAACCTACGCAAGGTTAGCAATGGTTAATCTTATTCTAAATATAAAATCCAAATTAGAACCAGAAACAGCTATTCATATTCTTGAAACAATTCTCAGGCCACTGCTGATGTATGGCTGTGAAGTCTGGGAAGCGGCATCCTTTAAGAAAAGAACAAAATTACAATCTTTTTAACATAAAGTCGTATGAATTGCAGTGGATGCTCCTTGGTTTGTGAGAAACAGCCAATTGCATCGGGAATTGGATGGGAAACTCTCAGTTACCTACAGAAAGCAGCAGTGAACTACAACCTGGGAAACCCAGCAAGAATCGGAAGACAGAAGCCCAGACTGCTGCAGGACATCTTGTTATAAATTCTATATTTATCAGTTCTGTTATTGTTACTCTAAAATTTTATTATAAAGCTAATTCAATTTACTATAAACTTGTTTATAATTTTTATATTCATAAGAATAGAATTATTTTTTGATATTCTTCAAAATAAATTCACAAAATATTGATTTCTAACTGTTTTTTTCAATCATTTTGATTTACGAAAAAATATATCTCTAGAACCATTCTACGTACAGATGTCTATTAGCACTCAAATTAAAGCTATTTCAATTTATTATAAAGTTGTTTATAATGTTTATATTCGTAAGAGTAGTAGTATTTGTTGATATTATAAAAACTACTACCACTGCGAAGATAAGTGTCTTATCTACTTTATATTATTAACTACTAATAAACTAGCTTTAATTTGAGTGCTGGCAGACATATGGATGTCTACTGATTCTAGAGATATAGATTTTCTAAAATATATTAACTAACTACTGATATTTTAGTGCATTTTCATATGTTGCTTTTTAAAAAGTTATATTTCGGGAACTATTGAACATAAATAGCTCATAGAGTTCATTTAAAAAAAACAACAAAAAAACATTACTTTATTTTAAATGATTTTGTTTTAGGTTTTTTTTTTAGTGTTGTTGATATTTTCAAAGATATAGCAGGTTCGAGTTGGCAACGCCACAATTTTATTGTCCATCCTTTTACGGAGTTTAACTGTTTATTTGTTTCTTCTTTCACAGAAAGTCTCATTTAAACTAAGATAATAGTTACAAGACGCAGTTATAACAGCCTTATAATAGAGAGATGACACACATACAGACAGTAGACCATATCTGGAATGGTTACAAGCTGGGCTGCCAGAGCCGAGATAAGGGAACTTCAGCCCTACCGTAACTTGGAATCAGTTAGTTCCTCTTCAGTCCTATCGCTGTGGTTTGAATTAAAACAGAAAATGGGTCAAATCTAATATTTTTGGTAGCAAGCTAGTCCACTCGATATTGGAGAAATATTATTAAGGTTAGTTTACGTAACAATAAATAGTAACTTTAGTAATAATTTTTGTTGATAGATAAGCAAAAACCATATTTCACGAATCACACAACTTTCACTTATTATCCTATTAAATGAAATTAACTCTTACAAATTTCAAAATATCCTTTTCTTCACGATTTAAGACGAAAATACCTTCTCTATCTATTTAAATACATAAATATATATGAAATCATAGATAGTGAAAGTACTAACTATTGTCAAAAAACCATGGAAAAACAATGATTACCAATTTCTATCACATTCTATATTTACGCATTGTTTATTAATCTTAACAATGAGGTATGGTTACCATGTGGTTAGGTTAGTTAAAAAATAAATTAAACACTACTTTTGTCAGTATAAACGATTGTTAGCAAAAAAATTTGACAATTGGAAATTCTAAGAAAGTTTCTGAATAGTTTAATTAAATATTTCGCGGTGCACACTTTGAGATTCAATATTTTAATGTATTTATCTTTATTGGCATCAAGGCGTCCATCTCGGGTGACATTAGACTTAAGAGGTATTAGTACAAGAGCCGGGAAGAAAAGGGTGGGCAGTTATTTTACCCAATTTTAGATTATTTTAATGAAACTATGTATAATTACTAGTAAAAACTAATGAATCTGCCAAGTATAAGTAGGGGAAATAAAAAATGGCGGCTGTTTCAATTCCTTAAAAAAACATTATTTTTCCATTCGGAGCTCTATATTTTAAAAACTACCAACAACACCAAAAAATCTAAGAAAACATTATTTAAAGGAGAGTAAATTTGCTGGAATATTAGCCCTAGTAGAGCTATTTACAGTCAATAGTTCTCCAGATATAGCTTTTTCAATATTTTATTCATTCATTAATTATTCATACATTTTTAAGAAATGTAAAAATGTACTGAAAGATTTGTGGTTAGTTAATTTATTTTGAGAAATCTATATCTCAGAAACTAAGCGACGTATAGCTGTCTATTAGCACTCAAATTAAAGCTAGTTTAATGGACTATAAAGTAGTTTATGACGTTCACCTACGTAGGAATAGTAGTTTTCATGATATTTGCTAAAATAAATTGATTTATAGTTGTTCGGACAATAAGTGTGATTTATGAAAACCTTTATTTCAGAAACCATAAGACATACAGGTGTCTGTCAACACTCAAATTAAAGCTAGTTAAATTTAATATAAAATTGCTAATAATGTTTATTTTTGTAGGAGTAGTAGTTTTTATGATATTTGACAAAATATGAAAATAAAATGTTAATTTCTAGTTGTTCGTATAAAATGTTGGATTTTTGAAAATATTATATCTCTAGACCCACACACAAATGTCTGGCAGCACTCAAAATAAAGGAAATTTAACTCACTATAAAGTAGTTTATGACACTTATCTTCGTAGGGGTAGTAGTTCTTAGAATATTCGCACATTAAAATAAATTTGTCCGAACAACTATAAATCAATTCATTTTAGCAAAAGTAATAAAAACTACAAAGATAAATGTCATAAACTACTTTATAGTACATTAAACTAGCTTTAATTTGAGTGGTAATAGACATCTATACGTCTCTTAGTTTCTGAAATATATATTTTTTCAAAATACATTAACTAACCACTAATCTTATAGTAAATTTTCGAGAACTATTAGGACTAATATTTCAGCAAATTTACTCTTCTTTAAATAATGTTTTCTTAGATTTTCTATAGTTTTTGGTAGTTTTAAAGAAAGAGCTCAGAATGAAAAATTAATTATTTTTAACGTTTTGAAACAGCCGCCATTTTTAATACCCCCTAAGCATACATGGTAGACACATCAATTTTGACACATAAATTATACATAGTTTTCATTAAAGTAATCAAAAATTGGAGTGAAATAACTGCCTTTTTCCACCTCTTGGGCTCTGGTACTATATTGTGGATAGGCGCATTTCTTAACCCACGGCAACCTACTGTGAGGGACTATTTTATTATTTCTTTTTATTTTATTTTATTATCTTTTAATTTTTGTATATCACTTGGGAGGTTAATTTTTTATTATTATTTCATTTTCTTCATTATTTTCTTTTTTTGTGGGATTATTTTCAGGTTATTCGATTTTTTTTATTACCCGAACCAGAGAATATTTTTAATCTCAGGAAGAGATTGCTTTTTCACTCACGAAACACCGCTCCCTCCAAAATTGTTAATATATAATTAAATGGAAAAGAAAATTTATATAAATATCAAATTTGTTTACGAATTTAAAGGAATGGTTTTGAATTTTAAGCTAAGTTTTAGCTTAAGAGGTACATAACGTTGACAAGGAGGCTGACCATTACAGCTGAGGATCCCAGCTCATCAATTTGCTAAACTACTCCGCACGTTCTGAGCCAAGTGGTTAAATCAAGCTAAGTACAGTTCCACTTTCACGGGTCCATTAACTAGCACCGGCTCAGCTTATTTACTTATCTCCCAGTATATAATATACTATATAATTAATATAATATAATATATAATATACTTATATAACAATATGTTTTGTTATATATTGTTTGGCTGCGGTGAGAAAATAAATCAAATAAGTTTTAAAAAAAACTTATTTATTAGTGCCAACGTTTCGGCCACAATTTCTAGCCTTCATCAGGGCTTAGAACAAAAAACAAGATAACCAATGAATATCAGAATATATAGAATGATAAAAGTAAATAGTTGTACAGAATGAAAATAGATAAAAATAAAGTAATGAAAGATGTGGGAAATAAAACTGTATAATATATATGTAGAAATAATAATAATAATATATATGTAGGTAATCAAATATGTAAGTAAAATAACATAATTAATGAAATGAAAATATAAAGTATATAATACGAAGAAGCAACTAACTATGAATATTTTAATTTAGTAATAATAATTTAAAAATAAAGCTATGGAAAAAAAATTATGTAACTAATGAAGTATGTAAGTCAAATATTACAATAAAGAAAAATAATACTTAATAAGTAAGACAAAGAAGTAATTAGAAAATATGACAATAATAATATATATGTTGAACAAATGTAATAACGTTGGTAAGGAAAAATAATAAAATAATAGAGAAGAAGAAGGGGTAAAATATAATATAATATAATATAATATATAATATACTTATATAACAATATGTTTTGTTAAATTAGTAAATGTAATAAAAAAAAAACATAATATTCTGAATAAAATGTATACTTTTTTTTTATCATTTATTTATTTTTATTTACAACTGTATAACATATATACAACAAGTAAATTTGCTGTAGGTGAGATAGTGACATGATACAAATATGTGGAGAATCAACCCATTGATAGAACTCCAATAACATTTCTAGAGGAGAAGATCCCGAGGCCATCTTCTTTTCAGACGCCTAGAAGAATTATTAGGTAATGAAGGAGAAGGTTTCCACGGAAGGCATGGTATCTGGTTTTGGCAAAATCGGCAACATATGGGACATTGAGGTCATGATGGATGACTTGATTTGTACATTAAAGATTTTACGAAGGATTTTGGACTGTAAGGATTGGATTCGGGTGGAATTTGATGGTTTAGTGGAGCCCCAAAGCTCAACTCCGTATGCCCAGATAGGCCTTATAATAGTCATGTAGATCAGTCTTTTGTAATTGATTGGCAATTTAGACTGTTTGTCTAGTAAATTTAATAGTCGGAATCGACGAGCTGTTTCCTGTCTTTTCAGTCTTCTATGAGGATTCCATGCCAGTCGTTTGTCGAGATGTAGTCCTGAGTAACGGATCTGTTTGACAGGAATAAGTGAGGTATTATTAAAGGATAATGTTGGACAAGAGGTCATTGGTTTACGACGAAGGGTAAATGTGATTTGGTGGGATTAATTTTAATCCTCCAATTTTGACACCATTCTTCAAGGGTGGTGATGTGGGATTGTAGGGTTTGGGAAAAAATTATACTGATATTAAAAATTGTTAGTATTTTCTCTTCACATATTCGCCTGATGCAAGAGTCTTAAAACTCAATACTTACAAGATAGTGGAACAGATGTAATAATTTATTGTTGATAAAAATTAATTTTAATAAAAGAAATTATCATTAATCACATTAACTTCATTACTACGATAGATAATAACATTTATCAGGTAAGCTGATAGTGATACTGTACCGTCAATAAATGTAAACGTGGTCGTAACTGGCCTAAAGTTTGTAATTTCAGGATAGCTCTTAAATATCACTGTGTAAACAAACATTAAGGTGAGAGTAGCAGAACTTCCTTACATGTACTGTCATCTATAATTGTATATCTTGGACAGCTATACATCATTACAGTACACTTTGACAGAAAATGTTTTCATAGCAGCAGCTTACTATCGGAACATGTACTACCGGCTATCACACTATCAGACAGTTCTGTTATGAATTTTTATTTAAACCTGTTCAATAGTTTTATCAAGTAATATTTTTTCATGATGAGGTGAAGATAGTTGACCGTAGATTAATGATTGGAGAAGTTTGTCGGTGGGTGCAGTCAGCAAAGAACAACATAAATAAACAAAACCATATTTATTTATTTTATGCCGACGTTTCTACCTGAGTTTCAGTTTTTCATCAGGGGTTGTGGCGTAGAAGGTAGGCTCTCAAACTCAAAAATAAAAATATTTTTTATTCTTATAAGAATTATTTAATACTTTTTAAAACAAAAATTACACGGTAATTATAATTTTTAAATTTATTGTTATATTGGGTCATTTCATATGAAATGTAAGTTTTCATAGGAAAATTTATTTATAAGAGAAGAAGATGGTTGTGGGTGCGGTGAGAAAATAAATCAAATAAGTTTTAAAAAAAACTTATTTATTAGTGCCAACGTTTCGGCCAGAATCTCTAGCATTCGTCAGGGCTAAGAACAAAATATATAGAATGATAAAAGTAAATAATTGTACAGAATGAAAATAGATAAAAATAAAGTAATGAAAGATGTGGGAAATAAAACGTATATATACATATAGGTAATTAAAAATGTAAGTAAAATAACATAATTAATAAAATAAAAATATAAAGTTATATAATACGAAGAAGCAACGAACTATGAATATTTTAATTTAGTAATAATAATTTAAAAATAAAGCTATGGAAAAAAAATTATGTAACTAATGAAGTATGTAAGTCAAATATTAGAATAAAGAAAAATAATACCTAATAAGTAAGACAAAGAAGTAATTAGAAAATATGACAATAATAATATATATGTTGAACAAATGTAATAATAAAATAATAGAGAAGGAGAAGGGGTAAAAGAAAGATAAGAAAAAAGAGAATAAAACTTAAGAAAGACACACGTGGACTTCGGACATCAAAGTAAGGACGGCGGCTTTAGCTGCAAGATTCTTAGTTAAAAGATACGTTATAAGGGATGACGAAACTATCAGAGGATGAAGAATAAGTTACAAGTTACATGGAATAGTAAAAATAAGAGTTTTAAATTATTTAAAAGTAAACGTATAAAAGGGTGACGAGAAATTATTTTTAAATTATTAAAGAACACAAGCTATAAGGGAAAAAATAAATGTTGTCACTTTTTAATAAATTAACTATTTGAAAATATTTTGACGATAAGTTATGTTTGTAGGTTTTTAAATTGACGAAAGTAGGTTCTAGTTGGATATAGAAGCTTTCAGAAAAAAGCCTTTTGTCATGGTTACGAACTGTGGCAAGTATAGATGTATTATCAAAATTAAAGAAATGGTTTAATGATAGAGAATGTTCTGAAAGTTTTGAGACAGAATGTTTTTAAAATATTCAATCAAGTATTCTACATTCTTCCAATATTATATATTGTATCTAAATCTATAATCTCTATTATTAAAATATATCCAGAAAATTATTAAATTATTTAGTAAAAAACTTTATGAAATCAAATATTTTTATTAAAAATGTCTACCCTCATACTCTGTACATTTTTACCCGCTTGTTATCTACTTTTCAATCCCAGAGAAGAAAAATCCAGTGTTTTGTGAAGAAATTAAACACAAAAATGCGTTTTTGAACTGAGGATCATTAAAAAAAAAATTATCTTTAAGGAAGTTGTACAAATGGATATCTGTTGGAGATAAGTTTGGCGAACAAGGAAGGCTCGAAAAAACTACTACATTTTTTCTATTTATTTTTTTATTTATTTCTACAGAAAAGATTTATATATTATTCTATGTCTAGTTAGATATTTTTTCAATAGAATTATTTTTATCTTTGTATATTTGAAACTTATACGAATTGTTTTTAATTTTCACCATTTTTGTTTAGTTAGAATTGTTTCTTTTATTTTATAGACTAAGACTTTTCTATTTTTAATTTTTCTTTTCTGTTTGTATATATTTGTATTTCGTTCTTATAATTTGTTTATTATTTTACTTATTTGGCCAACAGAGGTATATCTCTAGGCTTTAAAAGAGGTGAAAAAAAAATTCGTAAAATAAAAATTGAAATATATAAGATTTTTTTAGCTAACTAAGCAAATATTACAGAGCGAGTTAAAGTCAGAACTGGAAAATTTTTCCAGCTATGTGAAAATTATTTCCGGAATCCTAGGAAGGTAGCTGATAACCTGAAGCCAGTAGACTAGTAGAGGATAAATTAGATTTGTGCTTGGATACAGAAGAGGACACATGTTCTAGCCTCGCTTAATGACATTTGGAGCTGCCTCCAGGCCTCCTTTTAATATGTCGCCTACGTTCTCGGAGTCTTCTCGAAAATATTGAATTATCCAGCCTTCTGCTCTCCTTCCGCGTTAGAGTTTTTGCTCCGAGCCTCGGGGAAGGTGTTTTTATAAAATGGATTATCGTTAATATTTGTCAACCTCAACTCTGGTAGTAGCTGCGTCCTCTTCATCTGTAGAAATAAAATTTTTGTTCATAAAAAGAAAGTGGTGATCAATTTTAATAAAACAGGAGATTTATTACTTAAAATACTTTAGATCTTCATAAAACCAAATGTAGAACGTTCCCTATAGATGAAAAAAATTCAAATCATTATTAAACAGTTTTTTTTTCCCACAATTTTGAGATGTGAACTCGAAGACATACTTCTATCAGGTCTAAGACTGTTTAATTCAGATATTCTCAGGGTTGATTGTAATTAACATTGTTGAGAGATATAATCAGAATTAATTATAACTAATTGTCAGAACTGGAATGACTGAGGTGAACTGTATTCGTAAGGAGGTTCGAAATAAGTTGTTCTTTGTGAAAAAAACCCTCTATTCTTGAATAATTAATAATTATAAATGGGATTTAGTTGAGTTAGCATTTTTTAAAATGATTTTTTAAAAGGATCACTGGAGAGTGGAGGTCTGAGAGAGTGAAATAGGGAGAGAAAAATTGTCAATTAAATGAAATTGTTAAATTAAAAAAAAAATAATAATATATTCGAATTTTGTGTGTAGGCGAGTATTGATTGTAAAAGGAAAAGGTAGGGGAAAACTTATTGTTATATCATGTAAATATAAGTACTGTATATATGGCCGATCATGGATTAATTGGTATTGTAGCAACCCAATATGCGAGGCATATAGGCAGCATGGCTAAATAAAGCATATCTCCCTAAATATATTTCAGAGAATGCGTATATACATTCAAAATTAACCATTCTGGGCTTTAGGCTGTCCTTTATTCAGAGGCCTCGTTTTAAGGTTTTGTCCTGAATCGATTTGAAAGGTTAATAAGACCAGACACTATAGGAAAATTGTACAATGGAGCGTTGACCATTACCCGAAGGAGGCATCCATGAGGATAATCTGGGTTGAGAATATGAGCCGAGATTAGAAGAGCTTTTACCAGGGACTGCCCACAGCCCTGAGGGTGGCCCATAGTGGCCCCATACATATGCTAATATAAAATCCTTCTATTCAACGGGAGGGGGCACTTGAATTAATATCTGAATTAGTGGGAGGAGGGCTTGAATTAATATCGGCAAGATGGCCGATTAACTCTGTCCAAATGAGAATTTGAATGGGTCGTTGTTGCCTTTCCGAAAGGAACAATCCTCATTGGCTCCTTGCCATTCCTGGCACAAAACCTTCAGATGGTCGAGCATTAAATCGAAATAATGGTGATATGGAGCTTATGGTGATAATTAACCCACACGTTTAGAGGATATGAAAAGCTGATTTCCCTGTCCTAATCGAGGATTATTTGTCCCTCTACAATTAAATAAAGAAATAATAATGCAATCATTAAAAGGTCTTATGGATTTAAATGCATAAAGGGATTATCTGAGGATATACAAAAATCATTTAAAGACTACTCTATTATTTACAGATTCAACAATATATTTTTTTTTAATAATTTATTTATTGTTATTTACAACTGTATAAAAATATATACAACAAGTAAATTTGATATAGGTGACATAGTGACATGATATAAACATGTAGAGAATCCACCCATTAATAGAACTCCAGTAACATTTCTAGAGGAGAAGATCTCGAGGCTGAGTCCATCTTCTTTTCAGACGCCTAGAACGATTAGTAGCTAGTTCTGGCCAAATCGGCAACATATGGAAAATTGAGGTCCTGATGTAGGATCTATTCATTTGTGACAAAGTAAAGAGCGTTGAGGATTTTATGTAGGATTTTGGATTGTAAGGATTGGATTCGGGAGAAATTTGATGGTTTAGTGGAGACCCATAGCTCAACTCCTTATGTCCATATAGGCCTATAATGTAGATCAGTCTTTTGTAATGAATTGGCAATTTAGACCGTTTGTCTACTAAATGCTATAATTGTCCGAATCGACGAGCAGTTTCTTGTCTTTTTAGTCTTGTATGAGGATTCCATGTCAGTAGTTTGTCCAGATGTAGTCCCAAGTAACGGATCTGTTCGATAGGAATAAGTGGGGTATTATAAAAGGATACTGTAGGGCAAGAAGTCATGGGTTTGCGATGAAGGGTAAATGTGATTTAACAATAAAATTAAAAATTATCATTGAAAATTGAAGGACAAAATAAATACAAAAAAAATTAATCAGGATTGATATAAAAAATCCTTGTTTAAATTTTCCAGCCGAATGGTTGGATAGTAGGGGTTCCCATAAAGTAGGCACTGTCTGCACCCCATGTGGCCAACAACAAAAGCACCTCCTCCAGTGCTCTCTGTGAGCAGAGGAGCAACCTAGGCGTGGTAGCCATTTTATTTTGCCATCAGCAGTACGTTTTTTTTTCTTTATTCTTATTTTAGTGTAAAACGAGTAGAGGCACTCTTAGGTACCTCCCGGAACAAAGGAGAATGGAGGAAAACAGGAAATGAAGGAAGAATAGCAGAAAAATTGATAAGTCCACCTATCAGTATAATTAAAATTAACCATCATCATCTTATCCATAGCCTAATTATTCTAAATTGATTAACACTATTTAACAATAAATGTTTTATTTTGGCCATCCCCTAACTTAGAGAATAGATTTTCTTTTCAGTTGACCATGTTTTATTTTCATTATATACAGTCCACTACATCCCATCAGCTAATCAAAGGTGGATGTGCGCCTGGCCTTCAGTTGAAGGCGTACTTCATACAATAGTAATAGTAGTTTGGAAGACCTTATCCAATCAAATCTAGTGTAGGCTCAGAAGAAGTTACCTAATTGGTTGTGATATAAAATTAGGAAGGCAATAGTTATAAGAGCCAATGAATCTTAGGACGTTGGAAAAAAAAAACATGAGGATTCTGTGAAAACATTGCCCCTACATGTGTTGCATATAAATGTCTAAGAAAGATTCCACCTTGTGGAACGAACTTGGACCTGACGGCGCTATGCTGACAGTGAGATATAATTGGACTGGTAAACTAAATAAAGAAAACGCCCGTTCCTGCAATCCGAAGTCGGCAGGTTAGGTCAAGCCTGTGGGCCTTGTGCGACTAATAAACAACTATTTAGTTGATAACCATAGCCGTTGAAGATTGCTCGTAATAATAGCTGTTGAATATTATTAATAACAATAGTGTTTGTAACTTGTAGAAAAACGAGATTTGGCAAGGAACAAAAGTGATGAACATGCATGGATAGTTAATAGTTTTGACTCGCGTTGAAACAAACATTTAAAAAGACAAGTCACTCTCTTCACTCGCGGAGAGTACTGTAATAAAATATTTATTGACTGCTTAATTATTTATCTTATTTTTCTTCTTGACTGTCAATTAATTTCTACTGGTAGTCATTGGGAAGCTAAAACACCCACATACATTAGTTCGAGCACACAGCTTGCAGCATACGCTGGGATAATTTTGTTAGCAGGATAAAGTATATTAGTCAACTAATTTTAAACTGCGGGGGCACTTGCCTGAGGCCGCTCTGATGAAACGTGGTGGGATTAGCTCCTTGAGGCGGGATTAAGGGATCGCCTCAGGTCGGCTTTAAGGAAAGCCATTAAGAGGTTTAGCGGACTCCAAGGGGGTGTTGGGGATGGAAATACAATCAAGACAATCGATGCCACAATGAAGAACATAATGAAAAATCGATATAATGAAACCAAAGGGTGAATGAAACAAATCTACTCTATGTCTTACATTGATGTATATGGCAAAGATATTTCGGCTTACTGAACTGGGAAGGGAATAGTGGCAAACTTAATAACCAAAGAATCAGTTTTGTCAAGCAATATATTTACTTAGGACAGCCCATCTTACCTATGATAAAAAAGATGAAATAAATAGAAGAATAAAAATGGGATGGAAAAAAATATTAGAGCGACAAACACATTTTTAAAATCAACTACCTCCTAGATTAGAGGCAAATATATTGGAAACATGTGTTTATCAGGTAGTTTTATACAATTATGGAACATTACCAATGACACAACTATCATTTATATTTAAATGTTTAAAAATATTTTTTTAAATTTTATTTATTTAATATAATTTACAACTGTACAAAATAATACAATCAGTAAATATGTAGTATGTTTCATATACACTTGAAAGTCTTGGGAAGGAACCACCCATCGGTGGTATATCAAACATTAATTTAAATTAGAAGGTCCCGTAGCCATCTTCTTTTCAGACGCCTCGGAGGATTATCAGGGATTGTTAAGGATAAAAGATTAAGAATTAATGGGTTAGGATGGTTAAGGAGTTTGGAATGGAAAGATGCATATCTGTTTTGGGCCAATTCTGCAACGAAAGAGATGTTAAGGTCTTTGTGAATGAGTTTATTTGTGACGCAATAAGAATCATCAAGGATTTTACGTAGGATTTTCGATTGTAAGGATTGGAAGCGGGAGGAATTTTATGGTGTTTAAAAACAACGTAGAAAATATTTTATTTAAGTATATCTGTAAAATCAATAATGTAAAAATTTAATAAATGAAGTTCAGTTAATTTTTGTAAATTTTTCAGTTTTGTAAACCATAAAACTTTTAACTCACAAGACTACAAGGCTAGACTCACTACAAGGCTTTTAGTTCTGTAAAAATTGAAAATAATGCTGTTATTATTATATTATTACATCAGCTTAAATAATTTGAAATCATCAGATAATATAAAATAAATAGTAGTAATAAATTTCTAATATTTCGAGGTGATAAAGGTTGGGGGTATGGCAAGAAATAAGTTAAATAGACTGCCGTTTCGCAACTTTTAAGATGATTTCTTAAACAAAAACAATAGGATTATCAACATTATCTTTTAAAAAACCCACGAAAACAAGAAAAAAATAAAATAAAATGAACCATTTTATACAAAAAGGGCGTGTACACTTCATTTATCCATAGAAACTGAATACTCAAACATACTCATTTGTACAGATTCAATGTCTGCACTCCAGAGTCTATCAAAATTCAGTCAAAGCGGACCTACGATAGACAAAATTCACAAGTATATAGACATGCTAAAACATCTTTAAAAAAGTGTCTCCTTTCTCTGGACTCCAGGGCACTCAGGAATAACTGGAAATGAGGCAGCGGATAAAGCGGCTAAAGAAGCTGCTAGAATGAACGTTCCACCACTCCAAATTTACGAGCCGAAAGACATAACGGCATTTTTAAGGAACAGATTCCGAAAAAGTTAGGGATTCAATGTGGGCTGACGTACCACTCACCAATAAACTAAGAAATGTTAAAAAAAAAAAAAAAAAGACACACAAAAGTGGACAAGTGCCATAAGGGGAATCAGAAGAGAAGAAGTGGTTGTTGCAAGAGTAAGAATAGGACATTCCAAATAAACACACCTCCACTTAATCACAAAAGAGGACCAGCCTATATACCAAACCTGTCATTCCCCATTACCGATAAAGCATATAATTGAAAAATGCTCATCATTTCGTCAAGCCTTCGAAAATAATAAAATCCCTCGTACAAGAAAATTGGCCCTTAAACACTCAGTAGAATCCATAGACAAAACAATAAAATTTCTGAAAGAAACTCAACTTTATACTAAAATATAATCCACCAATAGCGACCAGTGTAAAAAGGAAATAGTCTACATTCAACTATCAAATGTCAAAGACCAGAAGATAAATAAAGTAAAAAGAGTGCAATAACCTAAATGTTGATCGCCCTGAATAAAAATCTAATCTAATCTACACTTCTCTCATTCCTTCTAGTTTTTAAGAATGATTTGATATTTGTGTCAAAAAACGCCAATAAGATCGCCAACCATTGCGAAATTGGAGAAGAATTATAAAACGACATATTTAATTATGGAAATTCAATTATGATTTTCCATCATATTTTGATCAGGATCAAATACAGTAGTAATTTAGGGTTCGAACAGTGAGAGACTATTTTTTATTTATATACATATTTAATACCTCGGCCTTACATAATTAATCTCAGAGGTAGATTTTTTTTTAACAATTGATTATGGGGGGGGGG